>NC_143394.1:4688750-4994166 GCF_980474605.1 Leiobunum rupestre
TATCCTTTACCGTCGCACGGCCAACTACGAACACGAGTTACCGAATCGAAGTTGGCTGTGATATGGTAGTCACGGGATTTTGTTTTCCCATTTTAGCAGCTTGGTTAGGACCAAATTTACTTTATAAACTCGCCTATTCCATTTTCTTAAAATACCGCTAGATGGAGTGATACGCGTAAGAAAATGGTAATCGAAATGAGCAAATTAGTCGGGTAAAAAGGGGATAGCTATAGTTAGAAGTCGCGTTAATTAAAGTTTCTAAGTCGTACAAACTTATACACCGAGGGGAGTTCAAACTCCCCCATTTGGCTAATTCAAATTTATTTTTTATAAAAAAGGTTCGCCATAGAATGCACGGCCGACAAGCCAACCGTGACAATTTGTTTCGAAGCTGCAGCGCTCGTATGACCTCCCCCGCAACTCGCGCTGATAGATAGAGATAGAGTAACTTCCCCAACTTGAATACGAAATTCGCAATCAGTAGCGACTGAAAAATCTTAAAGGCCAATGTCCCTCGCGAGCGTCGAAATAAATGTCCCTAGTTATCGGGCGAGCACGCTTGAGCAGGTCGAAGCGAACAAGCCGCTAATCTGCGAGGAAGACGGTACACTTTCTCCGGCAGGAAAAATGGAGGAAAATACACAACGCCAAAGGGCGAAATACCGTAACAGTAACCAATTCGACTAGGCCTACTTCGTCGAGGAAACCGAATTTAATTTCACGTACCGAGTCAACGACTGCCTACTTAAAATTTAGTCCCGTTAAGTACCAAGTCATCGATTGAAAACAGTTATTAAACATGGTTCGTTACGTTATTTGAACCGATAATATCTTTGATTTTTGAGAGCTTAACAATCCAAAATTGATCTTTCGTACAGAATCAACGGAGCGGGTCAACAGTTAGCTTACAGCGTCGCGTACAACTGTTGGCTAACTTACGGCTTACAGCGTACAACTGTTGGCTAACTTACGGCTTACAGCGTACAACTGTTGGCTAACTTACGGCTTACAGCGTACAACTGTTGGCTAACTTACGGCTTACAGCGTACAACTGTTGGCTAACTTACGGCTTACAGCGTACAACTGTTGGCTAACTTACGGCTTACAGCGTACAACTGTTGGCTAACTTACGGCTTACAGCGTACAACTGTTGGCTAACTTACGGCTTACAGCGTACAACTGTTGGCTAACTTACGGCTTACAGCGTACAACTGTTGGCTAACTTACGGCTTACAGCGTACAACTGTTGGCTAACTTACAGCGTCGCGTACCGAATACAACGTCGTTTTACTACAACGTCATGTTAGAGTCAATGACTAATAAAACCGTCGATTTAAATCACTGAAGGCATTAAAAGTATTTAACCTGTTTAAAAATACGGGCGATCCGCGATCGAAAACACCTCTTTTAAAGTGGATATTTGAAACGGGAGGGCGTTAGCCGTTAAACTGCCTTCGTTGTCTACGTTTGATAAGAAGAGTATATAAGATTTTTAGCCCTCTCTTACGCGAGGGGGATTTTATTCTAAAAGATGCATTAAATGGGGCGCCAAGGGCAAGGCCAGGAAGTACTTCCTCGAATTGAATATATTATCCGAGCGAACGGACGAAGCGGAGAGGTGGCGAGGCTTAACTAGCTCTATACGTATAAGGGCGGAGGGTTTTCGCGCGTCCCGTCCCGCGGAAGAGGTCACTATACTCCCGGTATATCTTTTGAGATATCCCTAAATGGCTGTTGAAACTCATTTTGAAGCGAAGAGCCGCTGGGGGTTCTGGTCAGCTGTTCTCAAGATGGAGGCACTAGAGGGCGCGAAATACGTGTCCGGCTTCCGTTTCTCTTTCGCCTCTCTCTCCAGTTCGTATCCCGTATTCGAGCTAGATTTCGGATGTAGATATAACGCGGGGCATTATAATATATTGCACTGGCACGATGCAATGCGGATATGCCGAGTGAGACAGCGAAGGGATACCCAAAAAAACGTTTATCCCAGATTCGTTTCAGTTTTAACGGGTTACGAGTTCCGAAACCAGTAAATGGCAATATACGGGCTATTCCATTGTTTCGTTTTTTTATGGTATTAAATTTATCATGGCTGATACGGATGGATATATAAACAACGTGATATAAAGAGGCAACACTATTCTGATGTTCGCGTTTGATTTTGAAAGTTAGGAAGTATTTTTCCTTGATACCAGTCAATTTTAAACGCCCTCTTAAATTTTTTAAATTTGTTCCTTAACACTTGTGAACTTGCCGAAAAAAGTACCTAATCTCAAGTTAGTATCACCTTTCGCTCGAATTTTCAGAAGTGAAACCCTCTCTATCCCAAAACCCGACACAATCTCACAGAACAGAAAACAATAAACGTGTATTGGAATGAAAAACTGAAATACCAAACTTTCATGTGGTATAACAGATTCACACACTGATGCATACTAAACCTTCTAAAAGGCATACACTGATGAATACAATACACTAGGATTTACATACTGAAGAATATACTAAACCCTCTAAAACGCGTTGGATAATACTAAAACCTAAGCTCAGTAGGATTAATTCCGTGAAGAACACTAAATACCTCTAGGATTCACACACGGAAGAACAACAAACCCCTCTAAGATTCACACACGGAAGAACAACAAACCCCTCTAGGATTCACAAACGGAATAACACTAAACCCGTCCTAAAATTATTACTCTGAAGAATGTGAACCCGTCCTAAAATTCATTTCCTGAGGAATATGAACCCGCCCTAAAATTATTACTCTGAAGAATGTGAACCCGTCCTAAAATTCATTCCCTGAGGAATATGAACCCGTCCTAAAATTCATTCCCTGAAGAATGTGAACCAGTCCTAAAATTAATTCTCTAAAGAATGTGAACCCGTCCTAAAATTAATTCTCTAAAGAATGTGAACCCGTCCTAAAATTAATTCTCTAAAGAATGTGAACCCGTCCTAAAATTAATTCTCTAAAGAATGTGAACCCGTCCTAAAATTAATTCTCTAAAGAATGTGAACCCGTCCTAAAATTAATTCTCTAAAGAATGTGAACCCGTCCTAAAATTAATTCTCTAAAGAATTTGAACCCGTCCTAAAATTAATTTTCAGAGGAATATGAACCAGTCCTAAAATTATTTCTATGAGGAATATGAACCCGTCCTAAAATTTATTCTCGGAGGAATATGAACCCGTCCTACAATAGGAAATCCTCTACGAACTATAGTGGACTAACAAATTTATCTTCTCTGCCCATAGTAGCTAAAAAAATGGAATATAAGAAACCCTGCTTGTGCCAGTAACAAAGTCACCGTTTTTATTAAAAAAAAACGTTTCTTAATTTCGGCAAGATGTCAATGCCTCGATAACGGTAAAACCCAGGGTGAAATAAATTTGGGGGACAAAATTTCCCAATTAGATAAGACACCGGGGGGGAGGGGCCACCAGGGGGTGCGAGGACGTTACTCTTACCTTTAATTATCAGGCTAGGCATATAAAAAATCGGCCCTGTGGGAAGAAAGTAGGACCTCTAATGAAAAAATCTAACGAAGAAAGCGAAAAGAAAAATCCTAAATCGGGGTGAACCACCTTTGGGATAAAGACGGACTTTCGTTTCGAGGAGAGAAAAATACAAAACGAGGAAATGATTTTTGAGCCAAATAGCCTTTTCACGCCCCCCCCCCGTACAATCTAAGATAATATTATCCCCCCTCCCTCAATTCCTTCCTACATATAGAGCTATTTCTTCCCCATCAGGGCAGCAGTGCTAGTATTCTCATTTATCCCCCCCCCCCACACTCCCCATCATTTCGGAGAATACCTACAGACCTACTTTTCAAAATATAAGCGAGAAAACGTACTATCCAGTTTAACTTGTATTCTGTCATGGAATTTTTAACAGATTTTATTGGTTTAACAGTGGTCTTGAACCGTGATTTTAATATTGGTTTTAAACATTTTAAGTGATAATCGGATGCTACTTTCAACGAAAGTGTTTTTGGATTTGAAATTAAATGAAATTTAAAAACATGAAATTGGTAAATAATTGAAATATATCTAATAATTGTTCCATTTAAATTCAATTCAGGTTTTGGCTAAAATGAATATGTTAATTAAATAAATATTTTGAAATTAAAAAAAAACGTTTGAAGACGACCATGGAATTTTAATCACGTTTAAATAATTTAAATAAAACGTCATAAAAGCTTATTATTAATTTTAAAAAATATTTTTTTAGAAAGGATAGCTATACAGTATATTTTTATAAAAGTCCTAGTCGATACTACCCTTCAAAATATTAATTTCCTACCTTGACGGGAAAACCAAAGTTGGCCATTGTAGATTTGTATTGCAAAGAAATTAATCTATATTTTTTTGACCGGCTGATAATTTAGTTGCCTGGCAGCGCTATTTCTCCAAATCGAAATCTAGCGGGCGAACAGACTCAAAATATTTCCTTCACCAGCGATAGGCGTGGAACTATGACAAAAACATACATCTAAGGAAACTTATAAACGCACCACCCCACCACCAAACACATTAAATAAAAAAATAAAAACAGTAGTAAACAAAACACGGAATCTTTTTGCCGCTACTTGTTTCGGGTAGTTTTACTTAGCATGACGCAATGTACGAAGAGAGGGAGTGGGGTTTCAATCTCGATTTAACGCTAAAGCCCCCGCGGGCGATTCACCTAATTTCACCAGCAGCGAAAAAAGAGAGCGAGAGAAATTATTATCAAAGTTCGTTGCACCCCCAAAGTCCGACTCGCGAACGAGCGTCTTCTTAGAAGGTAAAAACTAGACGACGCACTTGGCCCAGCGAGGAAGAGATTCAAACCGGCTTTCCCAATAATAAGACAAATTAAGATTTGGGGGGAAAAGATCCACCGAACGCGAGCCACACAAACCCAGTCACCAACTTTTCTCTCCGCGCGTCCCGTTAATTGGGGTGCTTTCGTTTCTAACTGTAATAACGATGGTCAGTCAAAATGTGTGGCCGCGCTCTTAGGAAACATCAATTAATATTAATGAGCATATGGGTAGACCAGGTTTAATTGAGCCAAACGAATCATGTCTAATTCAAGGTCATTGACACAGTCCGTCGTTAATAATCCGATTCGTGTCACGCTTTGACGATCTTTTCTCTGACCTACAAGTCATGTTAATGGTATTTTTAACGATTCGAGAGCATTTCTATCCCGAATAATGATTAATTAATAGTTTTGTAGATGTTATTAACATTATCTTTGCTATTTAGAATCTATGGTATGGAAATGTAACGCAAATAGGTCAAGTCGAAAATTAGTCGCGACAATGTATTTTGTTAAGGTTTCTTTTTTAAAAAAACTTAGAATAATAATATAAAATAAAATTGTGCTAAATCTAAACTGCGTTGAAAATACTTATTGAAAATTAAGATTTTTTAAGGTTACTATAGATTTTTTATTTAGAGTGAGAAAAACAGGCTCAGAAAACATGGGTGCTCCAAGTTGACAACGGAAACCTTGCTATCTGAAATTCTAAATTGGCCCTAATTTCTAAGATAAACCGTACTATATTGGACATCTTTAGACTGAACCAATTTCGTCATCGTAATAATGAAAATATTAACCGCGCGTGGTACAAAGACGCAAAATGAAAATAAAAGCGTTGTCTCATTATTTCCCATATTCATTGTAAGAAAACAACGGGAGCGCCTGTAGCGTGGTCTGTCTCTCGCAATTTCTATTATAGCCGCTGCACCCAACCGCCGTAACTTTCTTCGTAAATGATTTTCGTAAAAAACACTTCCCTGGAGTGACGGGTTGACTGCACTTCTTTACCGCCTCAGGGATCCCTTTATTATCGGGTACGGAGAGAGAAAACAGCGCGAGTAAACACGTAGATTTCTAACGTACGAAAGAAATTACCAAGGCCTAACTTATTATCAATATTAAAAGGCAAAGTGTACGGCGCCTCTCCGCGGGGGAAGGGACAACAACGGCACGAATATAACGGCGCGTAGCGGTAGGCGTCGAAGAATGGTGGATTCCTTATAAAATGGCGGGTAATTTAAGTGAAAAGGGAAAAAAATCAGGTTACAGCGGCTAGAGTCCCCGAGGCGTTCTTAGACTTCAAAAGCTTTCCTCAAAAAGAACTCGGGCAAATTTTTCCGTCTTTCGCTATAGAGATGAGCATTATATTAGGCCTAGGCCACCAGCCTAAAGTAACTCTCCATTTTTTTACGAAACATTTTTCATAACTTTTTCCCCTCAGGGTTTCTTCGCCTCTTCGGCATCGAAAGGGCAACCGAGTTTTACGATGAGACGGAAACTTTATTAAAAATCGAGAGTGCTACCACGTATTTTCCGTAAAATTGCCCATATTAATGATAAAGTGGGTGCGTCGCTTATTTAGTCGCTCAAAGTTCTTGCCAGGATAGACGAGGAAATACATAACCAATTTTTTTAATGTTTTTACATAATTCCATTAGATCTCAATTTTAAATTGCGTTATTATTATTATAATTCTATATTCCTAATTTAAAAAACGACCAAATACAGGCTTCTAAATTATGAATGATAGTCTAGTAATTGGGGAAACTTAAAAGTAGTTGTCCTTGTAGTGTCTTAATGAATGTTTTTTTTATAACCGAAATATTTTATCGCTGAATTTTAACATAACGTATTTTTTTAAATTCCGCGTCTAATTATACTCTATGTAGCGACCAAATATTTGCACAGGCAGCTCAATATACCTTACGTACTAAGGCCCAACTTAAACATCCTAAATTCATAATTGCACTAATTACCATTTTCAAACTAGATACCTAAAATTTAGAGTTGATAGCGTACACACTTTACACCAACCCTACAAATACAAAATAAGTCGCCTAACTACAATTAAATATATTTTAAACATACAATTCCGCTAAATCAGGACAAGGTCAATATACGGTCAATTTTTTTGTGATGCTAAAAAAATATTATCGGGACTCGCGAAAGAGAAAAAATGTTTCTGTAATGGGTGGACAAGACTAGACGTTAAAAAATTGAGGCCAATGTTGACGTGGATTCCTCGGTACACGACGGAGATATAGTCTTAGAGATAGACAGAGTGGCGAAAGCATTTTGCTTCTCGAGACAAAAAATATATAGGTTGAAAATTTTTACAATAAAATAAAAAAATAAAGAGAAGAAACTTTTACGGCGATCCCGTTTTAGGTAGAGAAAAAGAGGGCCTTCTTTGTGGGTAAATAACAAAAAGAAAATACCGTTGAACCTCGCAAAGAAAGAGGCAACTACTTTTTCCAGTTTCCCAATAGTCCTTACATACACTACATTCTGCTTGGGCTATTTTTCTATACCGAGTCTTTCATCTTTTTTGATGGAACAGGTCTGGGCGGACGACTCACGACACGATATGGGTCGATTCGGAAAAAGGGCTACTAACATCTAACATTTTTGATAGTTTTAATCCCATAACTGAAAAAAAAACCCACCGAGTTGCCCAATTCTGTATAATAAATTTTAACTTTACAAATCTTCGGCGACATTTGCGGAATAATGTAAAATGTCTTTAATATTTTTAATATTTTAATAATATTGACATATTTTTCGTTTTGGAAAATTGGGGACGGACTTACAGTTGGGAAAGTAGGCGTTAGTTAGACTAAATACCCTATAATTTATCTTGCAGATTAATAATGATTAGTTAAGGTAGTTTACGATAATATAAAAAGTTAAAAAAATGCTGATACTAATGAGTTGTTAGTTAGATGATAATACCGATAAAGTTGGTAAATTAGTTGACCCAATACCATTGTATAACTATGAAATTGGAAATTTATAATGCACCTAACCTGAGCTACCGTATTTCTAATTTCGAGAAAACTACATGACTCAAAGAGTTAAAAGCATTTCACTGGAAACTGACATTTATCCTAGATCCTCAATTTAAAAACCTTTGAGTTCTTAGAATGTATCCCTAAACAAAACTACGAAACATGTCTATAATGCGAAAACCCATTTAAATATTTCGCGAACTGGCCATTACGATTTAAGCTATCGACTAAGATATGAGCCGTGTAAACGCGAAGAGAACAACGCTAGCATGCTTTTAAAAGGGTTGGGCAATTCCGTCGCGTGATACTAAAACATTGTTATTCTCAAAACCATTTACGAAGGAGCGAAAATAACGCTAATTTACTTTCGGTTTTGGACAACAAAGTCAATTTTCATTAAATCGAGCTAAGAAAAAAGATCGCCAGCAAAAGAACATTCATTACGGGATTTATCAAAAAGGCCTTGCTCGTGGCTGGAGCCAGAGATAGGCCAAATCTCATGGCTACGGAGATAAGAGCGAGCCTTCGAGCGAGTTTTTTCCCCTCGCTTCTGATCTTTCGAGTATCGAAAACAAGGTACTGGAAACGCGCTATCAAAACGCAAAATCAATGATAATAATGAATAAGTTGGGTTCCACGAACTATCTAATGTATTTACGAGGGTACGGAGTACAGCGTACAATCGAAGACGGACGGATCACGCGTTTCGCTAAAATAGTCGAACGCTAAACACGTGATTATTAAATATTTACCGATTGAATTAATAAATAAATAACGCTTACCCTTTTCGTTTGCTTTACCCGCAGGGTCAAACGGCGTGACCCATCCGGGTTTTGGAGAAACGTCGCAAAATTATCTCTTAACAAAATTCGTAAAATCCAAAAAACACACAATAATAAACGGAACTGATTGTCAAACCGTTTTTTTCTTTAAATACTGTTTATATAAATAACGCGTCTTATTTCCCGCTCCCGGTTTTAAAAATATTCGATTTGGGGATTTCACGATATAAATAGACTGCCCGCCATTGAAGTTCAAAGGAGAAGGCCAACCAGGTGACCGTTAATCCAGCGAGAGGAAAACAGCCTCGGTCCGACAACACGGTATACAGCTATTTTGGCAAACGCCAGAAGACGAGACTCCTCTCCAAGGCGAACGGCATATACGAACGGAGGCGAAATCGGTGGTCCTCCCCAACAACGCGCTTGCACTTTCTGCTAGGTTTTGTGGAAACTCGGCTAGCTGGCTTCGTCTCCAGACGAGTCGCTTCGCGCAGTCGCCGACGCGCGGCGCTCCGGTCGCGGTCCGTCCTGGGAGGCGGTGACCAAGTGACGTGACGCAACGCGTAAATGGGCCAATGGCAGAGTCCAGATTAGAAACTGGGATTAGCGAGCGACGGAGGAATGAAAGGGAGATTTTTTTGCGCGCGCTGGGATTTCGTACGTAGCCAAAACGCAAAGTGACGTCGTGTGCCTTTATGGAGAAAAGAGCGGGCCGCGCGAGGGAATAATATCGAAAGCTTTTAAAAAATAATTTCGCTCGCTTTTCCAACCCTGAATGCTCGCGCGAGATATGAGGGAGAGAAAACGCGCTGTTTCGGCCGCGATTGTTTCCGGGGCTAAAAGGGTTAATTGTATAATTTCTCTTGATTGGAGGGGGTCTTTGCCTCATTACCGGGATGGACTAGGTTTCGCGTTTAATTTTTTTTTAATAAAGCGCAATTCGGTGGCGTTTGGTTTCACTAGTTAACCTAAATCCGTCCTTGTTATTATTGATTGTGCGGTCGCTGTTAAATCGAGGACGTCGCATCTTCGACGTTACGATTTCTACGAGTATGGCAGCCCTGTCTAAAACTTCGCCCGCTAAGAACGCGATATTACAAGGGCGAAATGTAACAAAACATTCAAATTCTATAAATTATTTATTTTTTCGGGGCTTTTTGAATGTTTCCAGCAAATAAAATGTTACACGATTAATTTCACGGATTTAACACTTGGATGGGTAAAACTGAGGAAACGCCTCAATCAGAAAAACCTTCAACAATTACGCTTTTAAAACATTCATAAAGATATGGGGGTACTTTAAAAGTCACCGTCTTGAGAAAAGAAAAACTATAATTACAGTTGACTTAATAAAGAGCACGAATACGTCTCCCCTACCGTGTAATGTTGGAGAACAACGTATAGTTCCGGTTGCGAATACTTAAGTCTTAAATAGGCCTATCTCGTAAATAGCAGACGAAACGGGAGAAGCTGAGACCTTTTACAAAGATCATTGTCCTTCGAACAACGTACACGCCTTGATAATAAAAGAAGCCCTCTATAAAAGGTTGGGCAAGGGAAAGCATTTTCGGAAGCGCCGTTGAATCTTTTTTACGTTTCAGATCAATCTACGTTTTTGAAGAGAAGGCGTTTTAAGGGCTATTCTGGCTTCCAGGTCTTGATCACGGCAAGTGCTTTGTTCCGGCAGAAAGCTTTGAAAAATTCTCCGACCAGAACGACGTCACCGCGGAATAATGTACTCGAAAAAAACCTCCCGAAAGAAGCCGCGCGGCTTAGTATAGTCTAACCACGCGGAAGGACGCTTCACCGAATCTACTAAACTGGGAAAAAGTACCAGATTCCGAATATTTTATACGTTCGTCCTTCAATGGGTGACCGGACAAACACCAGGCGCCCAAAGTGTAAGAAATATCCGTTTGTCTATTCGTCGTAGACAAGTCATCGATCGATCGATCGATTAACTGCATTGATTAAATATTAAATAGTAGTTCTTAATTACGTAACATAGCAGAAGTCTAGGAAATAAGCTTTTCAAAACTGGTCATCGAGACCACTGGTATTTTAAATCTGGTTTTGTGACCAATCGTTACCACTGCTATTTCAAATCTGGTTTTGTAACCAATCGTGACAACTGGTATTTCAAATCTGAATTTGTAACCAATCGTGACCACTGGTATTTCAAATCTGGTTTGTGACCAGTGAATACACCAAGTCTTGTCTAGGAAATTAGTTTTTCAAAACTGGTCATCGATACCACTGTTATTTCAAATCTGAATTTGTGACCAGCGAATCCACCAAGTCTTGTGAAAATTTCGACCTAATAAACTGGTCCCTAGACCAAGAAACATTTGATCAAGCAAATTTTTTTTATTAATCTGGTACCTAGATCAAATCATAGTTTTTATACAAACTGTTCCAATCAATTAATAAACTGACCAGTAGAACATTCTTTATTTCCAAAACAGATAGTAGGCAGGTAAAATATTACACAGTTTACGCCTTTGCGCAATTTCTCGGATTACATCGTCAATTTCGTCAAAGTGAATTAAATGTTTCAAAATTGATTTTAATCACTTTTTTTATCGCAATGACTAATCATAAAATTGCGTACTGTAGGTGACAAATTTTACATTTTTGTTGAGTTATATAAATATAGCGCGATTTCTGCGTAATCTTCGGTTTGTGTGTATTTTACTTCCCGAACAGAATTATCCGTATGTATACATAGACTTGTTTAGCAAACGGTGGCTTATCTGTAAATATAACTATCGCGAACGATAACCCATGTTAAACACAAATCATTATTTAATCGGTGTAAATCTCGGAAGAAACGCCTTTCTGACGCAATTCTCATTCTTCGCTCGGTCGAATTACGCAAAGGTTAAAATGTTCCAAATCCCTTTTGGGACAATGCGGATCCGCGTTTCGATTTCTATCTCAATAAAACGTTTGGCAAATAGCGGGGAAAATCGAGGGGTAAGACACTGCCGTACCTTTAACAGTGCTAAATGGAACTCGCGAACTCTTGAAAATATGTAACTTTAACAGTGCTAAATGCACGAACTCGGTGTACACTGCCGTACCTTTAACAGTGCTAAATGGAACTCGCAAACTCTTGAAAATATGTACCTTTAACAGTGCTAAATGCACGAACTCTGTGTACACTGCCGTACCTTTAACAGTGCTAAATGGAACTCGCGAACTCTTGAAAATATGTAACTTTAACAGTGCTAAATGCACGAACTCGGTGTACACTGCCGTACCTTTAACAGTGCTAAATGGAACTCGCGAACTCTTGAAAATATGTACCTTTAACAGTGCTAAATGCACGAACTCGGTGTACACTGCCGTACCTTTAACAGTGCTAAATGCACGAACTCGGTGTACAAATTATCTGAGACTGTCTTACCTATCGGGAAAAATAGACTGAAGAGGTAGTCAGGCTGCGTTGCCAGACGCACGATAGTTATCGTCGACAATTTTTGGGTGTTACGATAATTTTTGATTTTAGTAAATAACCGGTTAAAATTGAAACGATTAATATTAGTTTTGTTTTGGTGTGATTTAAGCTTCATTCAACTTTTTGATTTATCATAAATATAACCTTCGAGCAAGTTTACCAACAATATTCCGACTTAAATTGAGATTGACCACATATTTCCGGGCGTACGATATTTTTGGGAAATCGATAATTTTCTGGCCTTGGCACTATAATTTGATTTTCGGGACCTGGCAACCTCGCTGAAGAGCTAGTCAGAGCGATCTTCAACAAGCGCGGGGGAGGGTGGATTTCGTCTTGTTTTGTCTAATTCTAGCGGTGCGCGACATATTCCGAGCTCGCACGAGAAATGTTTTGGTTTGTGATCTTTTTATGAGTCGTTGGTTACATCGAGGGCGAACCCGGTCAAAGAAACGCGTTGGCGCAACGGTCGCTTTTAGCCCCGCGTCACGCGCGTATTCTAAGACACGCGGGTGCAGACGATTTTTAGGCCTTCGGTTAACGCGTCAATCGTGAAAGTTGATCGTTTTTTTCTCGGTGCGTGTAGATAGCGCAGTTCGCTTCGCAAGACTGCCATCTTTTTAAAAATTACCAAAACGTCCTTCGGGTCATTGTTCCCTCCCGGAGTCCGTTCCATACCCTCTTCTGTTAATTTTACATTTTAACCTTTCTCATTACGCTCTGCAACTTTCACGTGCGTTCTTACTTATCACCAGGGTTGGACATAAGGCACTAGTCACGACATTAAGACTACTAACATAAATGCTGTGACTTTCAAAATCAATCGAAATCTGGGGGCTCACTAGTCAATTTGACTAGTGAAAATTTTATATAAATATTCATAAATAATGGCGAATATGGCGTATCATAAATTCATCATTGATCAATCCCATTTTATTTAAACAAATTCACAACATTCTTGTCGAGCTTGTAGAAAATCCACTGCACCCATTACAAGTTCTGATCTCAAATTAATGATAGATGTTATAATACTAATAATCACCTAGGCTAATACCCAAGGCACAAACCTAGGCCCAAGTCACCTACGGACTTTCAATGCCTTAAATTCAGGTGGCGGGTTACAATTCGTAGGAGGGTGGTGCCAACATAAGGCACTAGTAACGACATTTGACTACTAAAATTGATCAAAATCTGGGGGCTCACTAGTCAATTTGACTAAATTCATCATTCCCATTTTAATTTAAAAAAATGTGATCGGTCAAAGTCATGTAATTGAAGTGATAATAAACTCCTATTTTAATTCTAGCAGGTAAAGCAAAATGTTGGCTGTCCTTGTTTTTATACCCCCATTTTTACCCCCACTAGTCAGTGACTATTAAAATAAATGAAGATAGGAGGCTCACTAGTCAGGCTGACTACTAGAAAAAATATCCTGATGTCCAACCCTGACTATCACTCTCAAAAATGAAATATCAAAACGTTAATTTCAATCTTTTTCGAACCATATTTAAAGCGAGCGGGTATCAGTTACGTTAGTCCGAGTCGTAGCTCGTGTTAGCAGACGAATTTTAATACTTTCTTTGATGAGGAACAGGTTACCAATTTTTATGCAAATTAATCCCATGATTCTTGATGAGAGCAAGAATGTATTTATTTATACTCAGGGAGAATGAATATGTCGAGATTATTTTTAGCGTTTCTCCAATTCCACCCGTTGGGGCCCCGGTATGCTCCTCCGCTTTAATAAAATCAAATAATACTGCAATCTCATTGGTTCTTAAAAATTACGTTTTTGACGCGATTAACGCTGCTGCGAGGACGCAAAAAATAAGACCCCCCCCCCTCCTTAGCGTGTCGGGGTTAGGGTCTCAACGTGTCCGTCGATAGTCTCGACATATTCATTCTCCCTGAGCATAAATAAATACATTATTGATGAGAGCTTGAGTGATAAGGTACATGACAGTGATATTTTTTTTATTAATAAACAATAAAATGGTCAACTTAGACCATTTTGTGGCGTATACCTTGGATTATTTAACGACAAGGACGTTTAACTCTGCTCACGATAAAAACTTGTTGAGGTTAACGGTAATAGTTAAGTGTAGGGAGCTGTTGGCTCGCGTGGCATGAAGGGCTTGCCACCACCACCCTCCTACGCATTGTAACCCGGCCATCTGAATTTATGGCTTTAAAAGTCGCTTGATGACTTAGGCCTAAGGTGGTGCCTTGGGTATTAGCCTAGCTGATTAATATATGTCTCCAGTTTGTTTAAACGTTGTGACGCATTATTTGAGGATGGTAGTAAGTTGCTAGGGGAAATCAGTGATCCTGTATTAATTTAATAAGTTCAAGCGTATTCAAACGGAGATTGGCCTTGTCAATGGATTTTTTGTAGTATTTTCAGTGACGTCCATAAATTATCAAAGTAAAGAAATTTGCTTTCACCAAAAAAAATTTAGTTTTTTTTCCCAAAGTTCCTTATACTAAAAATTATTGAAAACAAAAATTCTTTATACTAAAAATTATTGAAAACAAAAATTCTTTATACTAAAAATTATTGAAAACAAAAATTCTTTATACTAAAAATTATTGAAAACAAAAATTCTTTATACTAAAAATTATTGAAAACAAAAATTCTTTATACTAAAAATTATTGAAAACAAAAATTCTTTATACTAAAAATTAATGAAAACAAAAATTCTTTATACTAAAAATTAATGAAAACAAAAATTCTTTATACTAAAAATTATTGAAAACAAAAATTCTTTATACTAAAAATTATTGAAAACCAAAATTCTTTATACTAAAAATTATTGAAAACAAAAATTCTTTATACTAAAAATTATTGAAAACAAAAATTCTTTATACTAAAAATTATTGAAAACAAAAATTCTTTATACTAAAAATTATTGAAAACAAAAATTCTTTATACTAAAAATTATTGAAAACAAAAATTCTTTATACTATAAAATCTTGAAAATCAACGCTTAAAAAAATCACCAACTCCCATTGGGGAAAACGAGGGAAAACACGGTATAAAAACGCAAACAAACTTCCCGAATAGAGGAAGCCCAACGGTACCGGATTACTACTAGACCAGCACGCCAAACGGGGTGTACGCTACAAACTGTCAACGTTCATTGAAATTCGCGCGAACAATAATCGGGGGAGAAGGGGTCAAAGAGGTCAAAACCTCCGCGGCCCAGAGAATAAAAAGAGTCGATAGCGGAAAAGCGCGGGAGGAAAGGAAAATCACGCCACAAGCACCCAGTCACCATAAACCGCGGTCGAACGGAAATCAGCCAACCTCGAGCGTCGCATCAAAATCAGAGAGACGCGAAACGAAGAGACGCAAAAAGGCCTACAGAGAAGAGGAAAGGGGGAGGAAACGAAACAGCTGAGCGTTTTCTGGCGCGGTTTTAAGACTTTGGCTCCGTTTCCGGTTGCCGCTAGTTTTTTCTATCGAGCAATTCTTTGGCGGGTGGAAAGCGTCCGCCATTCCTGTTTACAGGTATCGTATAACGGATAAGAGGCCACGTGTCGTCCTCTACCGTCTTATATAAACTTCGAACATCGTCGTAAACAGGGGATAGCTACAGTCTTTTATCTCCTCGACTGGACGGTAGGGGGTGCCTGAATTTTTACGACTTTAGAACGATCAACGCCTGACAATATTTCTTTTGTATTTTAGGGCGAGAAACTGGGGCTGAAGTCGCGATCCACAGGCACCCTTTAGTCTAAAAGGAAAAGCTGCGGGCGACGCTCGTGCGGCAACGGGGGCGGTTGAATGTCAACCCCCTTTACGATTTCCCTTGGCACATTTGTTTATCCACGCGACCGGGGTGTGGGTGGCGTGACGTCAGCGCCGCCCGACAAGATGCGAGAGAGATGGCCCGGGTTACGACGGGGGCGGGTGGGAGGGAGCTGATTTGCCGTTGGGCGCCCTTCCAAGAGCGACTCGCCGTAAGTTTGAAGGGGAAAGAGGGAGACTTTGAGGGGTTTGTGGGGGTTCGCGGATCAGTCGTTCATTATTATGTCAAAGACCGTCTTGAAAATGACTTTTTGACAAGACGCAGCGGATGTGGAAGAAGTTGGAAACTAATATAAAAAAGCGGCGCTACCGGCTTTACGTTCTGTTTCTTTAAAAAAAATCTAAGATATTTGTTTCGGAAGCTCTTAGAACTTCGGACTGATAACTAAATTTCACTAAAAACTAATATCCGTCATTTCAGTATTTTCTGTGGGTCGTGTTTTGTACGCGTCTTAACCTTACGAAATGCCCACCGTTAGTTATTTTAAGATTTATAAAATCTAAATAATTGAATAAAAATAAATTGCGTAAACTAAAAAAACCTTTATTTTACGAATCCATTAAAACTAAATTAATGATCTAATAAAATTGAAGTGTCGCATTTTAACTAATTACCGTTAATATTGAAATTAGTCGTGAATCCAATATTTATCCACCCTCAAATTGTAATGAAGTAGAAAGAGTACCTAAATTAACTGAATTACCTAAAAACGAACAAATTTCTGTTAAACCATAAGTTACATTAAAAAATAAATATGTCAATTAGCGAAGGTTATCACAGAACTGATTTTCTGAGCTAAGCGCATTGATACTTTGGTTATCAATACAGAGCCAAACCATATGTAAATATGCCGAAAGCATGCAAATCTAAGCCGGAGGAGAGCGTCAGTACCAAAATAAGGTTCAGTAAGAGAAGTAGGGTTAAAACAATAGGAAATGTCATACTTATTATTATGTTACTTATGATTAAACTTAATTAAAAATTTACCCTTAAAATATTTATAATTTAATTTTCTGTGTGAAACTTAGAAAAATGAGACTGAAATTTTAATTAATTTTCAGTAGCCATAGTACAAACTAATCGTTTCCCCGCGCGTGACATTAATTTAACTCGAAGAAACGCAATGTTCTAACACAAACCGATCGAAGGTTAAAAGCGGGTATCGTGACACGGATCAATTTTCGGTTCCGAATATTTGCCCTGGGAGCGTCGAAATGTTCACCCACAATTACGTTACAAAGAAGACCAAGGCCTAGACCGTTCAAACAGTCAAACCGCTACTTTCTAACTCCTCGTACGCGAAGTTTCATTACATGGCAAATTTTCTCCGAGAAGAGACTGTACGGGTTTGGAAGGGAAAGAGTCTCTGTTGACATTTAAAAGTAAACAGCTTCCTCCAACGATTAATAAAAGATCACTGGGCCTACGGTTTATGTTCCGCAACAAATTCCCTTTTTTCTCTATTGATTGAATGACGTTAAAGAAAAATCACAATCCTGATGATCGATATTAAACAGTTATCGATGATGCAGGCCGTACTTACAAGAGATCCTGGGCCCATAGGCAGATAAGGAGTCTGGGCCCCTTTTTCACGCGCTGCGTTTACTCTTATCCCTGGAACTAGGATGTGCCTGAATTTCCCTGATTCAGCGTAGAAGTCTGAGCTCTACGGTTATATTACTTAATAAAAGCTCTTAACAATCGTCGACTAAATATGCCCTAATTATGCAACATTGCGATTTAAAGGCCGACTACATAAATCTTCGGTTTACTCTGTGTTTCACTGGAAGTAGGCTGACAGCATGGCACAAGTGTATTGCAGTAAGCCTACTTCCAGTGAAAGACAGAGTAAACCGAAGATTTATGTAGTCGGCCTTTAAGGCTGCGTCCGTAAACTGCCAGGCAGAAATTTTGCTAATTTGAAAACAAAATCTTCTACCTAGGAATTTCTCCAATATAAATTACGATTGATATTATAGATTTATGCCTTCGAATACAGTAATTACGGTCACTCGAGGGCCCCTTCCAAGGATGGGCCCCTGGGTCACGACCTAGGTTGGCCTAGGCGGAAATACGGCACTGCGATGATGCATCACTCGAGGTATTTGCCTGATAGTTTTAGAACTAGAGTAGCAACTATGACAGATTTTATAGTAATTTTACCGAGTTATCTACAGTCAGGGTTCCCTGATTAATTTTTGGCAATATCCCTGACCTTTTTGGTAATATTCCTGCTAATTTTAATCATTTCATGTTTTCATAGGTACAAAGTGAAACAATATTTTTTTAAATATCCCAAACTTGATTATATTTAATAACAACATACTGAGAGCGTCTCTTGGGAAAAGGTGCCAGCTATGAGCGCCCAAGATAAATTACATCATTTTCCTCTGTGATGCCAAGTTTTTTTACTAATAAAACACCCTGACTTATCCCTGACTTTTTTCATAAAACTGGAAATCCCTGAATTATCCAGGTTATCCAGGTTCCGTACGAACCCTGTACATTGGACAATTTAAATTCTAGGATTCACATTGTAAAATATAACCGCTGATTAATCGTTATTATTGTTGAGTAAAGTCTACACTTAGTTTTGTATCTTCGTGTATCCCACTTTACTCGAACATTTCGTCCGTCCATTATTCGGTAATCAGAAGGGTTACGAAGATAGGAAATTCACCTTTTACCAAAGCCTGCAAGCTTCCTGAATAGTATATTTCAGCACCTTGAATTGTAATATTACATTTAATTTGCGGAGAAACGTATTATAGCATTGCTTTTGGGCTAACAAATGCGCCTGCATTATTAGAGAAAAGATTTCCCTGCTTATAGTTTTATTTACTGAAGGCATATAAGAAAGTCGTTATAACATCTCAATTTTTATAAAAGAGTCGCTATAAAATTATAATTATTTTACTGGAGTCGGTATAACATTCTATTTCTTTTACTGGAGTCGGTATAACATTCTATTTCTTTTACTGGAGTCGGTATAACATTGTAATTCTTTTACTGGAGTCGGTATAACATTGTAATTCTTTTACTGGAGTCGGTATAACATTGTAATTCTTTTACTGCAGTCGGTATAACATTGTAATTCTTTTACTGGATTTGGTATAACATTCTAATTCTTTTACTGGAGTCGATATAAAAATCTAATTATTTTACTGGAGTTGGTATAAAATAATAATTATTTTACAGGAGTCGACTGGAAATTCTCAGACGTATAAAAAGTCGGTACGACATGTAAGGTCTAAAAGACACAGACTAGTGTCTTAATTTTATCGGTGACGTAACATCATTTTCCAATACATTTAATAAATCGCCTTCAGGGCTAACAAACAAGCTTCCATATTTCCCCCTTCAGACAACCGAACACGGACATTAAAGTTAAAAAACCCCCATACGCACGTACAACCAACAACCCCAGTTTTTGGGAAAACAGCACCCAAATGACGCTACGCGAAAGTCATTCAACTTTCCTCCCATGTTTTCACTGTCGCTCTCGAAATTTTTCGTGGCATCAGACCGCGAGCGGGATAAGAGTAAAGGTAATCAAAAGAACGAGATAAGGGTGAGCTTGGAAAGAATTGTCATTTGAAGGAAATAAAAGCTAATGGAAAGGGGTTAAAGAGGAAAAGCTCTTCTCAGCTGAATCGTCATCAGATTATACCCACCGTTATTTTCACGACCTTTAACGCTTATTTTTTCGAGCTCCCGTCTTACAATTAAATAAATAGGTTTCGACAGAATGTTATAATAACATATCTATAGAGAACGCGAAGATTTTAGCCCGTTTATCGCTGTTTAAAATGTTTTGAAAATTGGGAGAATAATTTCATTAAAAATCACTATTTCACACGCAGCCAAATCTGCATATTGATATACCACGGTAGGAGTTTTACCTCAGTTTACACAGTGAGGTGTTTAGCGTGATCTTTCTAGGAACGCATCATCTTCCAATAAGCTGAGAGGAACGTGAGCTGAAAAGGCGCACGCGACTGAATTTTACATGATACTGCGGTAGGAACAGAGGATTACATCGAGAAAAAAAAACCCGCTGAAATTCGGGGACAGGATTGGACATAAGGATATTTTTTTAGTCGTCAGCCTGACTAGGGAGCCTCCTATCTTAATTTATTTTAGTAGTCATTGACAAATAGGGGTATAAAAACAAGGACAGCCAACGTTTTGCTTTACCCGTCAGAATTAAAATAGAAGTTTAGTATCACTTGCGTTACATGACTTTGGCCGATCACAATTTTTTCACGACGTAGTCTTTGACTAGTTTAAAATATTTTCATGGATAATATCATCGAATAACTCGTTAATTTGATATAGAGATTCTGAATCAGAACTAGTATGAGGTGCAGTGGACTCTCTGGACTCTGATTTTCCACAAGAATGTTGTGAATTTATTTTAAATAAAATGGGATTGATGAAGATGAATTTATGATACGCCATATTCACCATTATTTATGAATATTTAGGTAAATTGTTCACTAGTCAAATTGACTAGTGAGCCCCCGGATTTCGATTGATTTTAGAAGTCAGATCATTTATTTTAGTAATTAAATTCCATGACTAGTGCCTTATGTCCAACCTTGTTCGTGGATACAATATCGAATGTCCTATACTTTTATACTTAAGGTTATGTCGAGGAATTGGGCACAGTATAGTAGTTAACCGTACACGTTTTAGTTGTACGTACTTAATATATATTTAAAAGAATATTTTACGCGTAACTTCAGACGATTTTCACGCTGGTTCACGGTTATTAAGATTGGGAATTTATCGTAACGAAAAGGACGTAGCTGTAATGTTCAATTTGGAATAGTAAACAGAGGTCCGCGACTGGGGAGGACGAACGCTATTTGCTCAAGCTTACGTGCCCTGCTTATATCGAGTGTCAATACTGACTTATTTGGTTTGTCTTGGAGGGGTTACGTCAGTGTTTATTTGCAGATACGTGTTACGAGTATTGCCGCGACTGACAATTTATCAGGATTTTAGTCAGTTTGTTTACGACTTATGGTCGATTACAAATTAATAATTGTAAATCATTTCCACAATGCGTAAGTCACACAAACGTTTTTGTTATCCACGTTTTCGTGACCGACGCTTAGCTACAAATATTCAAGTCTAATAATTTTCGCACATTTTCAATTTAGTATTTTTCTTGACAGTGTATAAAACATAAACCTACAAAACTATGTGGCTAAGTTCAAACAGGGTTCGTACAAAATTTCCGGAATTAAATTCCCTGACATTTACAGGTTTTCCCTGACCAAATTGCAAAATTTCCCTGACAATTTTTGTAGAATAAGTTAATGTTTTGAGGTAAATTCTTGAAAAAAATTGATTCTATATTTTTAATACATCTTTCACAAATTTATTTGTCGGATTTTTTTGGACCATTTTAAAATTCCCTTACGTTTTTGGACTATTTTAAAATTCCCTGACCATGTGGAATCATTTTCAAATTCCCCGACTTTTCCCTGACCTTTTGGAAACATTTTCAAATTCCCCGACTTTTCCAGGTTTTCCAGGACGTGTACGAACCTGTCAAACTATTTGAATATCGGCTTCCAATAATTTCGTTTTTCGAGATTATTTTTAAAATAAGTGTGAAGATTTAAAGCATTTTTTACAAAATAACACTTCTAATACCGAGAAAAAAAATTAAAACGCAAAACGTTAAAAATTGAAGTCCCACGATTAAATTATTTTATTGGTTTAGACGGTATTACGCCACCAAGTCAAATAAATGAGGTTGTAGTTACGGTTACATAACGCTTAACCACGTGTTGAAACTAGTTCCAAGTTCAATGTTGATAAACAGCGTGATTTTGGCTATACGAACGATGACGAGAGGGAAATCAAAAACGGAAACAAATACACAGTTGCCGTTAAATTTAGATACTTAAAGCCTATTTTAAAACTCTCCGCGATTTATAAAAAGTCTGAAACCGTTTGAAAATAGCAAAAGCACGTGCTATAGCGACTATTTTTTACTTCCAAAGCCGTGGCTCAAGCTCTGTCTAATATAAACATATGATGGGAGACAAACAGCCTGAATATATTTTGGTCCCCGTCGCAGGTTCAGCTACACCTCTCCGCCGAAGAGGGCCGATTATTTTTGGGTTCTTTGGGTGGAAAGTCGCCCGGAAAAAGCTAACTTTAAACGTCCAAAAAAAGTCGAGAGTCAGCGGGCCAAAGATACTATTCTTCGTCGCTTTCCGCAAATAAATTCGAGCCTCCGGAAGACAAAAATCCGCGTTTTCTCGGCTAGATAGGATACCAAACGCGCCGCCCAGAGAAAGTCAAATTGCATCAACCGTCGCTTGAGCCACGTAGTAGCAGCCGGATCTTCGGTAAAATAGTAGCCACCCTACCTTCGTCCGACAGCAAACTCTTTTAGTTTTCACCTAACTTCAAGTTGGACCCGTCTTATAGGATTATCAACCTTAATTGCCGATCAGGTTAGTGTAGCCATAAAGAAAGTAATCTAACTTTGTCCTCGTGTTAACCGTATCAGAGATTACTTAAGTACTCCTACGCATTGTAACCCGGCCACCTGAATTAAAGGCTTCAAAAGTCGCTTGATGACTTAGGCCTAAGGTGGTGCCTTGGGTATTAGCATAGCTGATTAAGTTTTAAGTTTAAGTTTTATTAACCCGATAAATTTGTTGGCTTCAGAAATAACAAGATAGCTTCGCGGATTGCATTTCTTACCTAAGTACGTAACTTAGTATATACTCCTTTGAGAAATATGTATAAATTTGATTTTAATAAACGTTTAATTTTGTAATTCTTCGCGATGTCTTTGGTCTATTTAATCACGGTTTAAGAAAAATAGCAATTTATATTTAATTTAAATAAAAAAGGGGGTGGTGTGGTACGGTCGAGGGGGGGGGGGGTAAAATTATCGCTTACCTCTCTCTATCTTTCCTTTGGCAATGGAAGTCTCAACTCTCAGTGACGGAGTCTAAAATGGTCTCATCCCAGATGCCAAAAACCAGAGAGAGAAATGTCTTATAGGGAGGATGGGCAGACGCGAGAAGGATGCGAAATGTTCGAAGGCGAGAGAGAGAGCGGAATTCTTCTAGAATGCCAGCGTTTGCAAAAGATAGTAGAACTCGCGCTACGGAAATCAAAGCGCGCAGTCTTTGGGCAACAAAGCGTAGCGTACTTCAACACTACTACGGGGATACTTTGATACGACTCGTTCCCAGTCGAGTGTTGAAAGTGTTAAAGTCGGTAGCGAAGTAGAGGCGTTTGTAGACGTAAGCAAAGCTGATTTCGCGACCCAGGGGGAGAGGGATGGGGGAGTTTTAAACTTGATGCGCGTGCCAACAACTTACGAAACGCACGTGCCTCTTTCCCCCCCCCCCCCACTCGCGTAAAACCGTCGGTTTCCTCAGCCTACCCCGCGAGGTCCCCCGAAAGAGGAAGGCCCCACGGAGAGCGAACCTCAGCGACGGGCCAAACGCGGACCCCCCTGGAATTCCGACTCGTACGCGTCCCAGCCTCCGAGAGTCCCAAACCATCCCCGCTTCGCTCGTCTCACACCCCTCATCTTGGGTTTCAAGCACGCGGACAGCCGGGCCGTTGCCAAAAAAGGAAACGGTCCCTGTGACTGGATGCCTTGGCCCGGGGACGCGCGGAAGCTGCGTGGATGCGGAGCACGGAGAAGAGGTCTCGGCGTCTCCATCTTCCTCTTCGCGAGGCCTCTCCGACGTTCTCTCGCGCTCCCAACTTGACTAGACGCGACGCCCGCGAGACAAGCCGCGCTCTGACACAACCCGGCCTGACAGCAGCGTCGACGGAGAACCCCCCCACTCCCCCTCCTTCTTTCATTCCCCGCAAATCCTGCACGCGCAGTTGTTCCGCGTGAAACGACTCGTGTCATGCTCTCGCGATTTCCCATTTTTTTTCTCTTTCTTTCACGTGCGCCGTAATTAAAGATTTCCCATCTCGCCCGCCGCTGTTTCAACCGTCAGAATATTCACTTTTTCCTTGGTGGAGACTGATAGGTGTATTATGACGTAAATAATAAACTTACTTGTTCGAATTAAGGGATGTAATTAGGATGCCAAAAATTTCCTTTTTTTTAATAAATTCATAATTTTCGCGACTGATTTTGTATTGCGATAACGGAGTTCGTGGATCCGAAGTACTTTAAATTGAAATCTTTTGGTTTAGCCGCTTTTTAGTTTTCTTTAGTATATGGCCTAGCCGAGGGGCAGGTCACTTCCATCTTGGGTGCGTCTTAATCATAGTAAAATGATTTAATCAGGGTGATCAAGATTAAAAAAATTAATCGAGATTATAAAATCTAATCACGATTTAATCAATCTAATCACGATTTAATCAATCTAATCACGATTTAATCAATCTAATCAGAATTTAAACGTGATTTAATTATTCTAATCATGATCTAATCTTTTTATTCAGGATTTAATCATTTAAATCCAATTTAATCATTCTAAACATGATTTAAAGTGATTTAATCATCATAATCGTGATTAAATCGAATTTAAGGAAAATAATCACGGTTAAATTGGATTTAATCTTTGTAGGGGTGCGTCGTTAATCAAGGAAGTGACCTGCCCCTCGGGCCTAGCGTTTTAATTTAATTTTTAGAGAGAAAACGTGGTCCAAGAGACTTCATAAAGTGCTCCAGGTAATTACTACGATACTTCATAAATGGTCCAAGCAATTATTTAACTGGTTCCAGGTATCAGTTACTAAATACGTTAACTGGTCACGCCAATTAAACTGGATCCATGTATAAATGTCTGAGTAAATATAGAATAATAATCAGCTAGGCTAATACCCAAGGCACCACCTTCGGCCTAAGTCATCGAGCGACTTTTATATTGATCCAAAACAAAAATTTGACGGTTCCCGGGATCAGGAACTAAATAAATAAACTGGTTCAAGCCATTATTAAACGGACCCAAGGAAACCTTAAACTGGTTCCAGGAATCGGATACTAAATCGTACTAAATAAACTGGTCCAAGCAATTATCAAACTGGTTCCAGGGCTCAGTGACTTAATAAATAAGAAATACACTGATCCAATTAGCAATTATTTAACTGATCCAATTAGCAATTATTAAACTGATCCAATTAGCAATTATTAAACTGATCCAATTAGCAATTATTAAACTGATCCAATTAGCAATTATTAAACTGATCCAATTAGCAATTATTAAACTGATCCAATTAGCAATTATTAAACTGATCCAATTAGCAATTATTAAACTGATCCAATTAGCAATTATTAAACTGATCCAATTAGCAATTATTAAACTGATCCAATTAGCAATTATTAAACTGATCCAATTAGCAATTATTAAACTGATCCAATTAGCAATTATTAAACTGATCCAAATAGAAATTATTAAACTGATTCAATTAGCAATTATTAAACTGATTCAATTAGCAATTATTAAACTGATTCAATTAGCAATTATTAAACTGATTCAATTAGCAATTATTAAACTGATTAAATTAGCAATTATTAAACTGATTCAATTAGCAATTATTAAACTGATTCAATTAGCAATTATTAAACTGATTCAATTAGCAATTATTAAACTGATTCAATTAGCAATTATTAAACTGATCCAATTAGCAATTATTAAACTGACCCAAGGAATTATGAAACTGGTTCAAGGGCTCAGTGACTAATTAAAGAAAAATTACCCCAAACAATTATTAAACTGGTTCAAGGGCTCAGTGACTAATTAAAGAAACATCGCCCCAAGCAATTATTAAACTGGTTCCAAGGCTCAGTAACTTAATAAATAACAAATAAACTGGTCCCAGCAATTATTAAACGGGCTTCAGTGATCAGTGACTAAATAAAGAGATCCAAGCAATTATTGAACTGGTTTCCGGGATAAGTGACTAAATAAACAGATCCAAGCAATTATTAAACTGGTTTCCGGGATAAGTGACTAAATAAACAGATCCAAACAATTATTAAACTTGTTCCCGGGATAAGTGACTAAATAAACAGATCCAAGCAATGATTGAACTGGTTCCCGGGATAAGTGACTAAATAAACAGATAAAAGCAATTATTTAACTGGTTTCCGGGATAAGTGACTAAATAAACAGATCCAAGCAATTATTAAACTGGTTCCCGGGATAAGTGACTAAATAAACTGATTCAAGCAATTATTAATAAACTGGCTCCAAGGAAGCGAAAATCAAAATGACAACGTCGCAACAAAAGCGGCTGGCCTCAGCGTTGGGTCTGTATATCTCAAAATCGTCTCCCGAACAAACGAAGCGAACTTAACGTTAAAAGAATAAAGATCCTCCGTAAAAAGATTTCTTTCTGAAGCCCGAATACACCTGCGAGCGGATATCGTCTCGCGATAGAGCAGCGTTCACTCTATCGCGGATAAAAAGCGCCCCAGAAGACATGTTCGAAAAAGGGAGAACGCCAAAAAGATAATCCAGATTTATCTCCAGCGGGGAAAAGACAATTTCTCCGGACGGCGCGCGTCATCCGTCGCCCGTTTCCACGGCAACCGCATCATCTGTTGCTCTACGCCGAAAAAGAGGATCAGAAAAGGATGATGCCGTTGGGAGGTTGCGCCTCTTGCGACAGACTTGGAGATCTTCCAAACTAGATAATGACCTTCGCGTTTTTACGGCTTATCAGGATAATTATATTTTAGACCTACTGGCCTCCTAGAAAGGTACCACGGAGGTTCGCCAAAAAAACACGACGAAACCAGTTCGGTTACGACTAAATTCATTTATAAGTGGACGGAGCAATAATTAGCCGTTAATTAGCATTTACAGTTAACACAGAACCACTTAGTTCATTAAACTGCTGGAATTTAATTTGATTAAAACTAATAATTAATCGAATTGGTCGATCCGTGTTCTATGTCAAATGAAAAGCTAATTATAAAAACTGCGAATTTAATTTTTTGTATATATTTATTTCCATGACAACTGCATTTCCCGAGCGAGATAGAATAAAATTTTCTTTGTACAATGATTATAATATGGAACCTATTTTATAAATTTATTTAGCAATAATCACCTATTTTTGTTTTATCAAGAAACAAATTTATTAATATATAGATATTTTGTTAATTATTTATTACTTATTTAAATAAAGATGTTAAATAGGAAATATATATTTAATCATTTGTTATACTTAATCGTTAAATTATCTGAATATGGAATTTCAGTTTTTAATAAAAATTATTTATATTTTACATGTTTTGGTATCTGTACTAAAATATTCGGCCTTCTAAACAATAGCCGACATTCACAATTTCTAATAGGAGTGAATTATACGTTATACCCATTTATTACCCACACTTATTCTCGCGTTTCAAAGATACAACAATTCCTAGTAGCGTTTGTGAATTCCTGAGGGTTGCAATACGCGGTAGTCGCCTTTATATAGAGCATGGTTTACGCCAAATAATATTGGACGTAGTAAAAAACGGAGCCAAATCTTATCGGGTTTATAAAGCGGGCAGTTTAAAAAGGCACAGGTTTATAATGGCATAACGGAAAAAGTATAATTATGTGGGGAACGGTTTGAAGTTTTTTCATTTCATCGCAACGGAAACAATTTACAATGTTAGTTAATTGTAATAAGTTGGACCTTTGATTCGGCATTCGTTCTTTAGACGTCGCGAAAATTTTACTTCCCGCCAGGAAACTCCGCGAATCTAATCTTATTTTAAACTATAGATATTTGCAACATACAGCGCCGCGTTTCTTATCGAGCCTTATTAACCAAATTTAAAATCTCAGGCCACGTGAGCAATTATTTTCAAAACGTACAGAGTTTCATCGAAAAACAATTTACTACATATAATTCCAAAAAACAAAATCTCAAATATCCATAAAACAAAATCTCAAATATCCCTAAAACAAAATCTCAAATATCCCTAAAACAAAATCTCAAATATCCCTAAAACAAAATCTCAAATATCCCTAAAACAAAATCTCAAATATCCCTAAAACAAAATCTCAAATATCCCTAAAACAAAATCTCAAATATCCCTAAAACAAAATCTCAAATATCCCTAAAACAAAATCTCAAATATCCCTAAAACAAAATCTCAAATATCCCTAAAACAAAATCTCAAATATCCCTAAAACAAAATCTCAAATATCCCTAAAACTAAATCTCAAATATCCCTAAAACTAAATCTCAAATATCCTTAAAACTAAATCTCAAATATCCTTAAAACTAAATCTCAAATATCCTTAAAACTAAATCTCAAATATCCTTAAAAATAAATCTCAAATATACTAATAGCTAAATTCTAGGTACCCAAAAGCTAAGTCAAACATAAAGATCCTTTAAATTGACCCCAAATATCCCTTTAAACTAAATCTCAAATATACTAATAGCTAAATTCTAGGTACCCCAAAAGCTAAGTCAAACATAAAGATCCTTTAAACTAAATACTAAAATATCTCGTTAAGCTAAATATCTCGATAAACGAAATACTAAATATCCCTTTAAACAAAATACTAAATATCCCTTTAAACAAAATACTAAATATCCCTTTAAACAAAATACTAAATATCCCTTTAAACAAAATACTAAATATCCCTTTAAACAAAATACTAAATATCCCTTTAAACAAAATACTAAATATCCCTTTAAACAAAATTCTAAATATCCCTTTAAACAAAATTCTAAATATCCCTTTAAACAAAATTCTAAATATCCCTTTAAACAAAATTCTAAATATCCCTTTAAACAAAATTCTAAATATCCCTTTAAACAAAATTCTAAATATCCCTTTAAACTGAACTCCCAAATATCCCCTTAAACTGAACTCCCAAATATCCCCTTAAACTCAACTCCCAAATATCCCCTTAAACTGAACTCCCAAATATCCCCTTAAACTGAACTCCCAAATATCCCCTTAAACTGAACTCCCAAATATCCCCTTAAACTGAACTCCCAAATATCCCCTTAAACTGAACTCCCAAATATCCCCTTAAACTGAACTCCCAAATATCCCCTTAAACTGAACTCCCAAATATCCCCTTAAACTGAACTCCCAAATATCCCCTTAAACTGAACTCCCAAATATCCCCTTAAACTGAACTCCCAAATATCCCCTTAAACTGAACTCCCAAATATCCCCTTAAACTGAACTCCCAAATATCCCCTTAAACTGAACTCCCAAATATCCCCTTAAACTGAACTCCCAAATATCCCCTTAAACTGAACTCCCAAATATCCCCTTAAACTGAACTCCCAAATATCCCCTTAAACTGAACTCCCAAATATCCCCTTAAACTGAACTCCCAAATATCCCCTTAAACTGAACTCCCAAATATCCCCTTAAACTGAACTCCCAAATATCCCCTTAAACTGAACTCCCAAATATCCCCTTAAACTGAACTCCCAAATATCCCCTTAAACTGAACTCCCAAATATCCCCTTAAACTGAACTCCCAAATATCCCCTTAAACTGAACTCCCAAATATCCAATAAATGAATCCCCAAATTTTCCGTAAACTACACGTTAGCGTAGTAAATGCCAATATAACTAAATCCAAAATGGTAATAATGAATGAACGTTATTGGCGAGATAATTTCATCACACGTCGCAAAAAATGTCGAAATCGTCTTAGAAACAGGGAGAGGCAGAGGAAGAGGAAAATGACGCCAGGCAGAGAGCATCTTGATTGCTCTCCTCTCCGGCCTCTTCGCTGATGCGGCCGCTACTTCTACGCCGTTTCCAGCGAAAGACGGAACTCCAACGTCAAGCCGGGATAAAAGCGAAAGCGAAACCCATTACCGAGTCTTTTAGCCGCGCGAACAAAAAGCGAGAGGGAAAGGCTATAACAACGTTAGCTAGTTAGGGTGTCCTCCGTCGCGAACAGCCTATTAGACGGCCGGATGATACTCGGAAAGATGCCAAAAGATGTTCCTCTTCAACGAACAGGGTTGCCCGATCGAGCCTTTCCCGACAAAAGTAGACAGGTATTAAATTTTTACCTTCACTTTGATATCAAATAGAAATTTTACCTTAAATATTTGTTTGGTAGGCACAAATAAATAAACAAGTTACAAATATATTTCTGTTGACCACAAATATAAACTTAAAGCTTGTTTGTAAACCGAAAATTATAAATATTTATTTTCTTAGCCAAAAATATAAATATTTATTTTCTTAGCCAAAAATATAAATATTTATTTTCTTAGCCAAAAATATAAATATTTTTATTTTCTTAGCCAAAAATATAAATATTTTTATTTTCTTAGCCAAAAATATAAATATTTTTATTTTCTTAGCCAAAAATATAAATATTTTTATTTTCTTAGCCAAAAATATAAATATTTTTATTTTCTTAGCCAAAAATATAAATATTTTTATTTTCTTAGCCAAAAATATAAATATTTTTATTTTCTTAGGCAAAAATATAAATATTTTTATTTTCTTAGGCAAAAATATAAATATTTTTATTTTCTTAGGCAAAAATATAAATATTTTTATTTTCTTAGGCAAAAATATAAATATTTTTATTTTCTTAGGCAAAAATATAAATATTTTTATTTTCTTAGGCAAAAATATAAATATTTTTATTTTCTTAGGCAAAAATATAAATATTTTTATTTTCTTAGGCAAAAATATAAATATTTTTATTTTCTTAGGCAAAAATATAAATATTTTTATTTTCTTAGGCAAAAATATAAATATTTTTATTTTCTTAGGCAAAAATATAAATATTTTTATTTTCTTAGGCAAAAATATAAATATTTTTATTTTCTTAGGCAAAAATATAAATATTTTTATTTTCTTAGGCAAAAATATAAATATTTTTATTTTCTTAGGCAAAAATATAAATATTTTTATTTTCTTAGGCAAAAATATAAATATTTTTATTTTCTTAGGCAAAAATATAAATATTTTTATTTTCTTAGGCAAAAATATAAATATTTTTATTTTCTTAGGCAAAAATATAAATATTTTTATTTTCTTAGGCAAAAATATAAATATTTTTATTTTCTTAGGCAAAAATATAAATATTTTTATTTTCTTAGGCAAAAATATAAATATTTTTATTTTCTTAGGCAAAAATATAAATATTTTTATTTTCTTAGGCAAAAATATAAATATTTTTATTTTCTTAGGCAAAAATATAAATATTTTTATTTTCTTAGGCAAAAATATAAATATTTTTATTTTCTTAGGCAAAAATATAAATATTTATTTTCTTAGGCAAAAATATAAATATTTATTTTCTTAGGCAAAAATATAAATATTTATTTTCTTAGGCAAAAATATAAATATTTATTTTCTTAGGCAAAAATATAAATATTTATTTTCTTAGGCAAAAATATAAATATTTATTTTCTTAGCCAAAATCTTAAAAGATTTAATTTCTTAGCCAAAATCTTAAAAGATTTAATTTCTTAGCCAAAATCTTAAAAAGATTTAATTTCTTAGCCAAAATCTTAAAAAGATTTAATTTCTTAGCCAAAATCTTAAAAAGATTTAACGCGTTCATTTTGCAATAAAATATTTTAATACTAAACAGGTGTTTGGTTTTAAAAAATTTCCGGATAAAACGTTTTAAAAAAAGGGTAAAAAAGAAATTTTATGTAGCTTTTTTTTGGCTGTAAACAACTATTAATTAAAAAACTATATATTTTAATTGACGCTAAGTTGTGCGGGTTTTAGTAACAATTTGGCTGGAATATAACGTACAGAATCCAATCTGGCAACCCTGTTCGAATGAACGTAGAAGGGAGGGGGGGGGTCAAGATACGCAACAGACTCTGGCAATCACTTCGACACGGTCGCATCACGGTACCGCTAAACCCACATCCAATCCTCGCAGTGTACCAGCCACTAACCACTTGAATTGACGATCTCCAACGAGAAATAGGCGCCCTTTCAATCTTATCTTGCCAACGAAGAAAAAAGGTAAACCCTACTCTACTACTACCAAAAGGAACTTAATATTGTAAGTATGACACAAACATTATCCCCCAACCGATTTTCAGATATATTTATCCAAAATACGACGAAGCCGGAATATACTATAGTGTGTATTCTTGTGATGTATTAGTCTAAGCCACGCCTTATACGAATGACGCATGATGACGATGAACAACCGAATTTTTTTATTGTTAGTTGTGCCGGTGGCCATTTTGTCTAACACAATTTTGGAAGTTTAGCTGTGTTTCTAAGCCTTGGCAGATAACTGGTGAAAATGTCTAAATGTGCAATACAAGGTTGTGGTAATAGAAATATTTTTCGCATATACCTAATTTTATCACTCCCAGAAATGCCTTCGGCATATCCAGCACAAAATTTATCCTCCTCGTTATTTAAATTCATTTTAACATTAATAGCACCACGATTAGCGACTAGGAGATATCACAGACAATATGGCCGCCCGACGTTTTTTAAAACCGTTCCGATCCGAGATGGCGGTTTGGTCTTTACGCGGGAAATTCGAAATTGGGACTAAGCCCCGCCTCGTGAATACACACTATTACAAAGAATGTATTTATTTGTGTTTAAGCCTAATAAGAGAGACAAAATAGACCAATGGATAAATGGAAAACGGTTTTCTTGGAAATCTAGATCTTTTTTATCGCTAACTGGTATGAAAGAAATATTTCGTCTCATAAATATTAAAAACACTAACACGATGACCTACATAAAAGGAAAGAAAAAATTTCAAGGGCCGAAACGCGGCGGGTTTTCCCATCCCACCAACACGCGGGTACCTATAAAAATCTCCCCCAAATAAGGTCATTAAACTTTTAAGACGAAACAAATTTCGAGGTCTCCGACTTCCAACGCGAAGATTTTCATCTAGTAAGCATTCCGAATACTAAAAAACAAGGTAGTGAAATTTGTACCTTCTCCGCCAGGGGCTTCCCCTAATTCGACCTATAGCTCGACTTTCTCAGTTAGCTTTCTCTCGTAACTGTCTTGGCTACAGTCCTAAATGCTCACTGGGCTATGAAACGCGGCGGATAAAAACGTGTAATGAATTACCGAGATTTTTTCATCCGCAGCTTCCCTGTCATTGACTTATAACTACGTGGATGGCGTGTTTTGCTTAAAGATGACTGCGTTACCAGCGACGGCGAAAATTACCCCAGGGTTCAAAAGCGAGAGATTGTACGAAAACATACAGAGCGCTACAGACTACAGAAACAAAGACTTAATTAAAAGTAATCCTCTCAACAAAGCTCGTCTATCTACAAAAGGATTTTGCTTAATTGCGCGCGAACAACGATAACCTGATTGAATTATGAACATTTTTGACTTTATTTTTAGTCTCATTGTTTATTTAACTGACGGTATTTCGCTCGACCTGACACGTTACTTAAAGACGTTTTGTTCGCCGCGAATATTTTGATTTCCAGTTGTATAACGGTGACAATCTCAAAACGTTACATCATTTTTTAATTATCTTTGTGATTGGAAAATGATTAGGAATTTTGAATAAGAAATCTATATATTCAAATATGACCTACTACGAATTTTAAATAAAACATTTAATGTTCAGAATTATGAATAGGAAGTGTTCGTGTTACAAACTGAGCTGTCAAATTTTAACAATTTTGAAACGTGTTTATTTGAAAAATTATTAACCTACCGCTATTCCCATAATTACATAAATTTTTAAATTAAGGGTAATGACCTCTAACTAGTATATATTTTTAAAAATCACCAAGTTAGACCTACACGGCAGAAAATACTTTTCATCAAATAAAATAAATTAGCCACGATAATTTGGAATACGTCGTATTCAAGGTGAAAGTATCGTAGGACCCATGACGGCACAGTAATCAGTTTTTAAACGATATAGACGAGAAACATTTCCCCAACACAATTAAGAAGCGTAGCAACAATTACGAAATACGGATATGTATCGAAGTTTTCTATATGTCGGTTAATTATCTAAAATAATATCGTTTCGGTATGCTTCGTAATAAAACTTTCTGAACGGTTTAAGAAGCTGTTGGGGGAGGGGAGGGGGGGGGATACGTTTGAATTCGCCATTCCACGCTGGAGATAAACGATTCTAATAAGGAAGAAAAATACATTTCACAAAACTTGTTTTCATTTTGGGGGAAACCGATTCAGGCCAGTAGATCGCTTTTTTCCTCTCTTCCTTTCCAATTTAATTTACGGTTTCGTAGGACTCGCGAAGCGCTGGGAAAGGCTGCCGTTAAAAAACGAAAGTCTGTTAAAGGTTACTTCCTACAGGAATATACGAACAGTGAAAGTGTAACAAAACGAAATTGGACATATTTACGAAATGTGGGTGAGGAAAAGCGTTCTAACTAAGAAATGATAATATTACCCACACTGACCTCTGGTGGTGCGTTTTTATATTTATGAAAAGTGGAACGTACAGAAAGGTTTATTCGGCTTTATGATTCAAACCTCATCATACCGGTTTTACCATCGTTTGCTATTGATGAATTTCATACTTTCATCTTTACCGTGTGGATTAAACAAGAATAAATATTTATAATATGACTCCCATAACACCCTATGCTCATTGAGTAAGCTCCTCCCCCCGTTAACAAAATAATATCAGCCCGGAATCTCATTGGGTCCCTAAAACTGACGTCATCCGTAACAGTTATTATCCCTAACTATAAATAAAAACATTATTTTATTAACTAACTAGCGTTGGGTTTTAGTATGTTCCCCTTCCATCACCATGGTAACGCTGGACTCGCAAGGAGACGACCGGAGTTGATTTTCACCGATTTTGTTTAAATTCGAGGGATAAGTAGACCTATATGTAACTTGAAATTTCCCAAAAGTTCAAGTTTAGACGCGCTTTAGTTTTGCCATGGCAACCAAAAATGTTTTCGATTACTTAAAATCTACTTTTCCCTATGTAATTTAACATGGAGAAATCGCTGATTTTTAAATATTAAAAAAATAAATTATGTTTCAAAAACTGTACATTGGGTAAAATTTTGACAATTTACTTGCATTTACCTAATTTACACATTTTACTAATATTTACCGAAATGTACCCATTTTTACCCATTTTAAATAATATAACCCAAATTTATTTGTATTTACTCAATTTGCTTATTTTTTAACAAATTTACACGCATTTACCCAAATTAACCTGAATTTACCCAATGTACAATTTTTTTAATATAATTTATTTTTTAATATTAAAAAGTTTTCAACCATTAAATCTGCGATTTCTCCATGTTAATTTCCATATTGAAAAGTTGGTTTTTAAGTTATCAAAAACCTTTTTGGTGGCCATGGCAAAACTAAAACCCGTGAAACCTTTCCCTTTCGAAATATTTCAAGTTACATAAAGGTCTACTTATGCCCCGAATTTGAACTAAATCGGTGAAAATCAACTCGGTTCAAGGGATATCTGTTAGTAACCATGGCGATAGTTTTGTCGGCTTCGTTACGCAAAGCTAACGGTTATTTATTCACGTGGAGGTACATTCTTTAGTTAAGCTAGTTAACTAACACGTGCTCACAGCTCCTCCCCTTCCGTACCTCGTGATCCGACCAATCATATTGTAGAATTTTTCCAGCCCTCCGACCTAAATTGAAATGACCGAATTTGTATAAAATTTTAATCAAGACATTCAGTTTGAAATAATCTTGATTTCTTGATCAAATTGGAATAAAGTTGAATTTCATACATTCTAAAAATGTGCTACATATGAATGATTGTCATTGGAAGTCAAATTTCGATCTGCCCAATTTTAATACAGTCTTCGAATAAAATTTGATCCTCCATTTTCGTCAATAATCGCTAAAATGGTTTATTGTTGGAGGTTATATTCCCTTTAATTATGATTTCTTATTTGCTAGCCCAGAATTTCGAGTAAGTGGGGGTTTATAATGTTCAGAAACTTTAACAAAAATCTCACAAAAATTGGGCGAAAAATATTTATTTTAAGGAAACTACTTCCAAATTCAATATTTACCTAAAACAGCGCCACCTTTCGGTTGTAAATTCAAACTAAAACCGGCTGTCCCGATTCCAACCCAACCGTAAAAAAAGCACAGACGAAACAAGTGAAGAATAAACAACCGCTAACTAGATCTGACCTAGAAAAAAACGCGATGAATAACCACTAATAAACACCCCCGTTATCGGACCAAATTCGAACCTCTGCAGTAAGAGATCCGCTGGGTCCACCCTAAGGTCGCATACTAAGAGCGAAGCAAGCAGCTGTAGGATATCGAGTTATGGGGTCACAACTCCGAACCAACAACGGGGTGTACGCGACTATTGGTAAACAAAATGCGAGGGCTGCACGCAGCTGTTAGGCCTTTGCTAAGACGAGCACGTGGCTCGCGCGAGATCGAACTCGGCACGCGCCGAAAGGCTCGAAAGCGGAAGCGCCTCCATCTATTGTTACTTTAAAAAAAAAGTTTTTATCCGTCAATGGAGAAATAAAGCTATTTGTCCCATTTCGCGCGCGTCAAAAAATGATTGGAAATATACCGTTATTTGCGACGCCGTTCTTGTTTTCCCGTTCCCCTTTTTACGCGTAGTGACATCTGGCGAAGGTGGAACTTATTCCCGTGAAAAGATACGGTAGTCGTTTTACGCTTATAGCGTTATATAATTTATTACCAAAAATTCTATATTTTAAAGGAATGATTAATTCCTTAATTTATTAAAATGTTTTTATATATGTTTAGATCAGATGTCAGAGGTAAGTTTTAGGAAAATATTAAAAAATTTAATTTATATACCTGGTTTCCTAACTATAAAATAATACTTACATAGACTGGTATCTGAAAAACCACAATTGTTTTTATTTAAAAATAGTGTATTTTTAAAATATCAAGAAAAATGAGTTTGATATATAACGCAACAAATCCATTTTACATTTAATACTTTGGGCGCCCCCTTTGGCGTTCCTTGGCCATCGTCGCCCGGGGTCAATGCCCCCCACCCTCACTACGCCTCTGTTTAGGGCCCAAATAATGTCATCGCGAGCCTTCTAAGGGAAATTTCCCATAGGGAACTAACACTCCGTAGCTTTGGTTGTGGCCGCCATGTTGGGTAGATTTTTTTTCAATAGGAAATAGCATGGGTGACGTCGTGTGGCGTAGAACTGTTAGCTCCCTATGGGGGGTTGGTGAGCAGTTGAATGGCACCCCACCGGGTCCCGCGGATTTGGCCCCTCCCTCTGCACGGCCCTGGGCGACCCTGTTTCTACCTCGAAATCCTAGAATGGGCATAAAGTATCAATCTAAAGAAACAAAGAATCAGCAGGCAGCGTACGATTCTTTTAGGCTTTGTCAACTTATTCCTTTTTGTAAATACGATTTCGTTCTTTTGAATCGCTTTGCGGCCGCAAAGGGGAGACCCGAACAATGGGATTTGGAATCGCTCTCTCCCCAACCGCCCTCCCACCTTCGCCGCAAACGGAACGCGCCGCCAAGGAGATAAATGAAACCGATTGGATTGTAGCCCGGCGCGCTTCAAAAGACATTTTTTAGGTTCAAAACTCAACAGGATCGAGATTCGCTTATTGGCTTCGTGGAATTACTCAATTCGACGGTTTAATTGAGAGGTTAATTTCAAAATAAAATTTGGTCAAAATATATAGCAAGTTTCAAATTTATATTTATAGCAGGTTTTAAGATTAAATTTGGTCAAAATATATAGCAAGTTTCAAATTTATATTTATAGTAGGTTTTAAGATTAAATTTGGTCAAAATATATAACGGGTTTCAATATTAAATTTGATTAAAATATATAGCCGATTTCAAAATTAAATTATTAAAATATTTATTTTAATAATTTAATTTTTAAATCGGCTATATAACTAGATTCGAAGATTTTTTTGTAAAAATTAAAAATATACATTAGGTTTCAAAGTGAAATTTGGTCTATTTATATATCGGGTCTCTGAATGAAAATTGCTCAAAACATAAATCGGGTTTCACAATGGAAATTGTTCAAAACATAATTCGGGTTCCACAATGGAAATTGTTCAAAAAATAAATCGGGTTTCACAATGGAAATTGCTCAAAACAAAAACGGGTTTCACAATGGAAATTGCTCAAAACAAAATCGGGTTTCACAATGGAAATTGCTCAAAACAAAATCGGGTTTCACAATGGAAATTGCTCAAAAAAAATCGGGTTTCACAATGGAAATTGCTCAAAACAAAATCGGGTTTCACAATGGAAAATTGCTCAAAACAAAAACGGGTTTAACAATGGAAATTGCTCAAAACAAAAACGGGTTTAACAATGGAAATTGCTCAAAACATAAATCGGGTTTCACAATGGAAATTGCTCAAAACAAAAACGGGTTTCACAATGGAAATTGCTCAAAACAAAATCGGGTTTCACAATGGAAATTGCTCAAAACAAAATCGGGTTTCACAATGGAAATTGCTCAAAACAAAATCGGGTTTCACAATGGAAATTGCTCAAAACAAAATCGGGTTTCACAATGGAAAATTGATCAAAACAAAAACGGGTTTAACAATGGAAATTGCTCAAAACATAATTCGGGTTTCACAATGGAAATTGCTCAAAACAAAATCGGGTTTCACGACGAAAATTGGTAAAAAAATATCAAAATCTTAAAATTTGTTGAGTGGGAATCTAAAGAAAATGAAACCTGCGGAAAGTTTTCCAAAGAAAAACTTCAATTTGACCTACAACATGACCCTCTTGTTTTAACATCGGGGGAATGTTTTGGCAGGCTGATTATTGGCTCGGGATCCCGCGGAAGAGCGGGTTTCGCCTTCGAAATGACACATGGCGTGGGCGGACGGCCGGGAGAAACTCAAACGGGAAACGCGGAATGCATTTTCTTGAATAGGTTACAATTAAGTCGGTGGGGCGCAGAAGGTCGACGGCGCATTTCGCAAAACAAGCCAATCAATCGAAGTTTTCTCTTCTTAACCCATAAAGCTCTTTGACTCGGAAATTATTCCGCGTTTAAAAAGTTCACTTTTTAACCATGGATGGGACTTCGAAATGGGTTAAAAAAATTAAGAAAGATTTAGAATCGAATGAAATTTGGGCAAAGTTTACAATTTCGTTCGCACTTGAATCACAGATTTTGTGTGCGGGATTTTAAATCCTTAAAGGCCGACTACATATTTATTCGGTTTACTCAGTTTCTCCCTAGCATATTTATCTTGCAGCGAGCCAGCTTCCAGTGAAAGACAGAGTAAACCGAATAACTATGTAGTCGGCCTTTAAGTGATTTCAGAAATCCGAAAAAGATTTTCGCGATTTTATGGCACGATTTCTGTGACAATTTTTGTTAATGCTGATTACAAGATTGTGTCCAATTTTTGCCAAGATTTCATGATTTTGAAACTAATTTCAAGCAGTGTTCCGAAGTGGTAAATGTCAGGTGTCCAATAATGTGCCAATAGTGGTAAATACCGACCTGGTTAATAATACTTTTACTGGCTAATATGCCAAATAGTGCCAAATAATTAATTTTAATAAAAATAAAAAAACATACCAGATAAAAAAAATATTTGTGCTATTTTCGACAAATATACTGGATTAGTTGCCAGGTTTTGGGCTAATAACTCAATTATAGCCCAATCTAGTTATTTCTTTTGGCTATTTTTCAACGATTTTTCTTTAGTTTGAATTCATCTGCTATATATCTTTAAGGTGTTTTAAAACATTTATCTCACATGTAAGTGATGCTACATATCTGAAAGATATTATTTACATCATTTGAATGCATTTACTGATTATAAGTCACTATTTGTCACTTAATGCCACTGACATGGACTTTATTCTAAAAAAGTGACATTTAGGTGACACTGATTTCGAGATTTCTAAATTATTATTTTTGTTATGTAGGGTGTCGTTCAACTCGTTGAGAAACGTTATTTTTAATAAACCAATTCACAAATTGCTTACAGGATACACACATTTAGAGCGAAGCCATTAGAGGTTCGATTTTAAAGCTTTTATTTATAGTAGATGGCGCCAGTTTAAACTCTAGGCGAAAACGCGGTAAAACAATTTTATAGCGCATCAGTGATGGCAGCGGGGTTGACAATAAAGGGGGTCGACAGTGGGTCATTAACGCGCGTGAAGCAAACTGATGACGACAAGCATGAGTATCTGACACATTGACATCATCAGCCGGTGACAACCCCCTTTTATTTTCAGCCCCACAATCTCCCGCTGGCTGCACGACGAGTTAAAATTGACTCCTTACATTTTCTCCTGAAGTTTCTCTTGTAGCGATGAATTCTATCACAGTCGTATTATGTTAAAAACCAGAAAAGTTAATAGTCAGGGTTCGTACAGAATTTCCGGAACTAAATTCCCTGACATTTTCAAGTTTCCACTGACCAAATTGCCAAATTTTCCCTGACCATTTTTGTAGAATAAATGAATGTTTTGAGGAAAAATCTTGAAAAATATTGATTATATACTTTTAATACATCTTCCAAAAATTTATTTGCCTGAATTTTTTGGGGTCGTTTTAAAATTCCCTGACTTTTTTGGACCATTTTAAAATTTCCTGACTATTCCCTGACCATTTGGAAATATTTTCAAATTCCCCGACTATTCCCTGACCATTTGGAAATATTTTCAAATTCCCCGACTATTCCCTGACTTTTTTGGACCATTTTAAAATTCCCTGACTATTCCCTGACCATTTGGAAATATTTTAAAATTTCCTGACTATTCCCTGACCATTTGGAAATATTTTAAAATTCCCTGACTATTCCCTTAATTTTTGGAACATTTTTAAAATTCCCTGACTATTCCCTTACTTTTTTGGACCATTTTCAAATTCCCTGACTATTCCCTTACTTTTTTGGACCATTTTCAAATTCCCTGACTATTCCCTTACTTTTTTTTAACCATTTTAAAATTACCTGACTTTTCCCTTCAGGACCTTTTGGACCATTTTAAAATTACCTGACTTTTCCCTTCAGGACCTTTTGGACCATTTTAAAATTACCTGACTTTTCCCTTCAGGACCTTTTGGACCATTTTAAAATTACCTGACTTTTCCCTTCAGGACCTTTTGGACCATTTTCAAATTCCATGACCTTTCTGAAACATTTTCAAATTCCCTGACCTTTCGGACACATTTTCCCCTGACTTTTCCACGTCGTGTACGAACCTGATAGTGCGAACTGTCCCCATAACTACAGAAAGTACCCTCCGATAATGTTAGGGGGGGGGGGGGAATATTTAGTATTTCATATTTACGGTTCTTTATTTTGAGAAAATGAAAAAACGCCGTGAAATACGGTTTGGAAGAAATGATAATAACTGAAAATATTTTACGCAAAAACGTTCGTTTTTTCTCATTGATTGGCGGTCGACCTTCTCTGACCGGCTAACATGCTTATAAACGGGGACTGAAGCGTTAGTAACATTTTCCCCACATAAAGGAGCGAGACGTGACTTTTCGCTAAAATAGGTTTCCAAAGTGAAGAAATATTTAAACGATGGGACATCAATAGTTTGGGTCGAATCCTTGAAATTTAGGAAATTTTATTCAAGATTGTTATTATTCGTTAAATTTGTATAAAATAAAGGTGTTTCGGAAATACTGGCTTTGCCGTTGATTATGATTATAGCGGTTTTAGCATAAATTCGGATGATTTATCGATAATATTTCATATTTTGTCCTAAATATCATACGGATCTTTCAGTGTAAAATTTACAATGACGTTTTCCGACTAATTATCAAAGGGCGGTGTTCGACTCAAATATTTCATAATGTTTCCGACCAAAATATCAAAATCCCGTTTTCCACTAACAACGGCTTTCCGACCGAAATATCGAAAAGGACGCTTTCCGACCGAAATATCGAAAAGGACGCTTTCCCACCGAAATATCGAAAAGGACGCTTTCCCACCGAAATATCGAAAAGGACGCTTTCCGACCGAAATATCGAAAAGGACGCTTTCCCACCGAAATATCGAAAAGGACGCTTTCCCACCGAAATATCGAAAAGGACGCTTTCCCACCGAAATATCGAAAAGGACGCTTTCCCACCGAAATATCGAAAAGGACGCTTTCCCACCGAAATATCGAAAAGGACGCTTTCCGACCGAAATATCGAAAAGGACGCTTTCCGACCGAAATATCGAAAAGGACGCTTTCCGACCGAAATATCGAAAAGGACGCTTTCCCACCGAAATATCGAAAAGGACGCTTTCCCACCGAAATATCGAAAAGGACGCTTTCCCACCGAAATATCGAAAAGGACGCTTTCCCACCGAAATATCGAAAAGGACGCTTTCCCACCGAAATATCGAAAAGGACGCTTTCCCACCGAAATATCGAAAAGGACGCTTTCCCACCGAAATATCGAAAAGGACGCTTTCCCACCGAAATATCGAAAAGGACGCTTTCCCACCGAAATATCGAAAAGGACGCTTTCCCACCGAAATATCGAAAAGGACGCTTTCCCACCGAAATATCGAAAAGGACGCTTTCCCACCGAAATATCGAAAAGGACGCTTTCCCACCGAAATATCGAAAAGGACGCTTTCCCACCGAAATATCGAAAAGAACGCTTTCCCACCGAAATATCGAAAAGAACGCTTTCCCACCGAAATATCGAAAAGGACGCTTTCCCACCGAAATATCGAAAAGGACGCTTTCCCACCGAAATATCGAAAAGGACGCTTTCCCACCGAAATATCGAAAAGGACGCTTTCCCACCGAAATATCGAAAAGGACGCTTTCCGACCGAAATATCGAAAAGGACGCTTTCCGACCGAAATATCGAAAAGGACGCTTTCCCACCGAAATATCGAAAAGGACGCTTTCCGACCGAAATATCGAAAAGGACGCTTTCCGACCGAAATATCGAAAAGGACGCTTTCCGACCGAAATATCGAAAAGGACGCTTTCCGACCGAAATATCGAAAAGGACGCTTTCCGACCGAAATATCGAAAAGGACGCTTTCCGACCGAAATATCGAAAAGGACGCTTTCCGACCGAAATATCGAAAAGGACGCTTTCCGACCGAAATATCGAAAAGGACGCTTTCCGACCGAATATCGAAAAGGACGCTTTCCGACCGAATATCGAAAAGGACGCTTTCCGACCGAATATCGAAAAGGACGCTTTCCGACCGAATATCGAAAAGGACGCTTTCCGACCGAATATCGAAAAGGACGCTTTCCGACCGAAATATCGAAAAGGACGCTTTCCGACCGAAATATCGAAAAGGACGCTTTCCGACCGAAATATCGAAAAGGACGCTTTCCGACCGAAATATCGAAAAGGACGCTTTCCGACCGAAATATCGAAAAGGACGCTTTCCGACCGAAATATCGAAAAGGACGCTTTCCGACCGAAATATCGAAAACACCGCTTTCCGACCGAAATATCGAAAAGGACGCTTTCCGACCGAAATATCGAAAACACCGCTTTCCGACCGAAATATCGAAAACACCGCTTTCCGACCGAAATATCGAAAACACCGCTTTCCGACCGAAATATCGAAAACACCGCTTTCCGACCGAAATATCGAAAACAACGCTTTCCGACCGAAATATCGATAAGAACGCTTTCCGACCGAAATATCGATAATTTGAAGCAATTAAAATTTTCGGAAGAATCAGCATTCCTTATTGAGGCGAGATGTCGGACATACGAAAGACTTGAGAAGAGATTGTTGACCTTTGGTTTAATTTGTTGGCGAATAAAATGTCGAAATATCCGAACACCGGCGAGTGAATCATTTTCATTGGAAAAAATAATCGTCGCTTCGCAAATGGCTCGAGGTTTTCGGTGATCTCAATTTCATTTATTTCCTACTTCTGAAACCGCGAAGGCGACTGTCGACCCCTCCCCCCAAACAGGCGATCAACGATACACGTTTCTTAATGATTTTCTAATTATTTTTACGCAAATTAAGTTACTTAATCTTTCTAATCGATGTATAAAAAATCGTTTCTAACGAATGCTCGAATTTATATGTTATAATCTAAATTTAATTACGGGGTAGTTTTTACAACCTGATATTGACAGCGGCAATTTGAGATATCAAAACATGTATCTCAATGCGAATGAGATAAAGCTCTAAAATTTTCATTAATTTCAAAAAATATATTCAAATGCGATAAAAGCTAAGCTCGAAAATGTTTATAAGATTTCCAAATGTTTATAAGATTTCCAAATGTTTATAAGATTTCCAAATGTTTATAAGATTTCCAAATGTTTATAAGATTTCCAAATGTTTATAAGATTTCCAAATGTTTATAAGATTTCCAAATGTTTATAAGATTTCCAAATGTTTATAAGATTTCCAAATGTTTATAAGATTTCCAAATGTTTATAAGATTTCCAAATGTTCGAAAATTTTAAATGAACGCCAAAAAGTTCGAAAATATGATCCGATCGCCAAATAGTTCGAAAATATGATCCGATCGCCAAATAGTTCGAAAATATGATCCGATCGCCAAATAGTTCGAAAATATGATCCGATCGCCAAATAGTTCGAAAATATGATCCGATCGCCAAATAGTTCGAAAATATGATCCGATCGCCAAATAGTTCGAAAATATGATCCGATCGCCAAATAGTTCGAAAATATGATCCGATCGCCAAATAGTTCGAAAATATGATCCGATCGCCAAATAGTTCGAAAATATGATCCGATCGCCAAATAGTTCGAAAATATGATCCGATCGCCAAATAGTTCGAAAATATGATCCGATCGCCAAATAGTTCGAAAATATGATCCGATCGCCAAATAGTTCGAAAATATGATCCGATCGCCAAATAGTTCGAAAATATGATCCGATCGCCCAATAGTTCGAAAATATGATCCGATCGCCCAATAGTTCGAAAATATGATCCGATCGCCAAATAGTTCGAAAATATGATCCGATCGCCAAATAGTTCGAAAATATGATCCGAATACGAAGTTTGAAAAATGTATCCGAATGCGAAACATTTCCCAAAAATGACCGACTCAAAATGTTAGCAATATTATCCAAATGCGAAAACGTTCGCAAAATTATCAAACCATTTACGTAAAATTATTTAAACGTTTCGAACTTCAATCATACTAAACTAATCATAAGCTTAATTCACCATTTCAACACAGTATGTAGTTTATAAATATGCAAATTCTATTAAACAGAAGCCTCCAAACCTGATAATAAAAATAAAATTTACCTTTCAGAAGATTTGCTGGAAGAGAGTCCCTGAAATCAGAGTTGTCTTTTCCGAAACAAACAAAATCGGCCCTCGAGATCAAAGAAGATATATCTATTGCCAAAATAAACGGAAAACATTGATTATTGACGATTCTAATAACTTAATAAACAGTTCTTTGTTCAAGAAAGTTGTCATAATAAATTAAAGGGGACTAAAATTAATACCCTGGTTTGAATGCCATATTTCGTCAACCGTTTGAATGTCATATTCTTTGATGACTAAATTTTATCCAAAAATAATTTTAGATTAAAATTATTCCTAAATAAATAACTTAAAGGATTACGAATTCATTGCAAACTCGAAATGAAAAACTGCAATTTGACCTACTAGTCAAATTATTCGGGTTTTCTCAAGGGCGAATTAGACCATTATTGAATAATTATTCCTTAAACGTGTTGGGCATAATTTAGACAATTATGGGCGATTCTAAAATTTCAATATATTACACAATTAAAACGTAAATTATTTAAAATATACAATAGACGATTTCAAACTATATTTGATTTAGATTTTTAGACCCACATTATTTTTGAACAATTAAAGACGATATTAAACTAATCTTAAATTTTAGATAATTTATTCCCGAGACGAATTTTGTACAAAAAATTGTTTTCTGGACTATTTAGGACTATTCGCCACCAAATTTATATTTTAAATAACTTTTTTATTATAATATATTACTGTCGATTCTAAACAAAGTTTAGATATTAAATCATAAATTATTCCTTAAGACGATATTAGGCTGTTAGTTTTTTAGAATAAAATTGTTTTCTGGACAGTTAATTAAAATAAATATATGAGACGATATGGACTTAAATAGGTTTCTAATTGAAATTATTCTGGACAATTTCAAACTCCGAAATTACTCGCTTTTTGGGATTTTTATTTAATTGTGTGAGAATGAGTACATACGGGTGTTTCGATTATTATAATTATTCCGATGTAGGCATATCGCGGCGTAATCGGATTGTAACATGACGCCAATAAATCGAGAAATTCTTCCGCATTCTGGCGACGTCAGATAAACAAGAGTAAATAAAACGAAATCCGTATTCTTTAATAGCAATCGAAACTTTCGCGATGGCTCCGGGCTATAAACGCTGACCCACATACGGACGACGGAGATTTTCGGGAGGAACCAATGACCCATCTAACGGCACCTTCCAAAGTTAGCGTCTCTCCGCGCCTGCCTTATTTACAATTTTCCGTTCGGGGTCATCCCTGCAAAATACCCTCGTCTTTAAAAGTCCTTATTTTATTCAGACGATTTGGCGATTAACAAATTCCTTACGCGGTAGTTTCAAGATCGAACAATCGAAAAAACGTTTGAATTTAACTACAGGAATTCTTTAAATTATTTCTATGAATTAGACGACTTTATGTCAAATTATTATTTGGTAGTCAAAATAAATTATTTAGTAGAATATTTTAGACAAAGCGATATTCAATTTTTATTCGATTAATTCTAGATAAAATAAATTTCTTCAACGATTTTAAACAAAAATTATTTCTTCGACGATTTTAGACCTGATAAATTAATTCTTCAACGATTTTAGACCTGATAAATTAATTCTTCAACGATTTTAGACCTGATAAATTAATTCTTCAACGATTTTAGACCTGATAAATTAATTCTTCAACGATGTTAGACTAGATAAATTATTTCTTCAACGATTTTAGGGCAGATAAATCAATTCTTCGACGATTTTAGGGCAGATAAATTATTTCTTCGACGATTTTAGGGCAGATAAATTAATTCTTCAACGATTTTAGACTAGATAAATTAATTCTTCAACGATGTTAGACTAGATAAATTATTTCTTTGACCATTTTGGACAAAAATGATTATCTAGATGATTTTCGACAAAATAAATTATCCTTCGTCAAATAAAATATGAAACGAATTTGTTTTCAAATCATATCTTTTGACCCTGGGGCTCGTGAGTAATTTTAGCATTTCAAATCCCTGACTTATTCCAAGTTATCCCAATTTGTGGCAATATTCCCAATGTTTAAATAGGTAAAAGTAGAAAGTGAAACAATTTATTTTAAATATCACAAACTTAATTATATTTTATAACAGTATACTGAGATCGTGCCAGGCATAAGACCTAATTTTTTTCGCCAACTATAGTGGGAATATTATTCGCAAAGTTTGTTCACTGATAAAATCCCCGACTTTTTCCCTCATTTGTAAATCCCCGACTTATCCACGAACGCTGTAACCAACTCGAATCTCGCAAAGTTTCAATAAAATCGTAATATTCTAAACAACTTGCAGTCCGGACTGATTATCACTGATTATCTAATGAAGGCAACGGGTAAGTCATTACCGCGTCCAGGAAAACCCCGAGAATTCCAGCTGAGAAGGGAAACTAAACCGTTTTCGTTTGAAAAGAAATTTCGTCGATGGTGGCGAGTCAAAACAAAAGAGCGTCCTCTATATGGGTTAGTGGCCCCGACGCGAAACATTGCAAACCGGGTATACGCGAACCCCTTCCAAAGACCCAGAACGGAATATCACAGAGCGGCTTATGGCTTTTTTAATAGCCCAAATTCGTCCGAACAATTTTGGGTTCCCTACACCTGACTAAGAGTCAACATCCCGGCGCCCAAAAATGGGTCACGGACGAAGGACAGGTATTTTCGGCATCAGTCTTAAGCTATTGTTTTCTTTGCGGATGATGAATCCAAAAGCGTAGTTACAAAATATGGTAACTCGGAAATAATGAAAAAATTTAAATTATTATGTTAAAATAATCAATGCGAAATATTGTATAGACACGTTAAGGTACCCCTCGATAACGTGAACGGGAAACTTTTAGCGGCGTGCAGGTTGTAGAAAACAATCCTACAGGTTTTCCCTATTGGGAAATCGCCAACAAGTAGTATTTCCGAGAGCCAGGACCTGCAAATTACTGTTTATATAGTGCCATGGAAACTTGATTTGAAAAATATGGCAACTACTAATTTTTGTTCTTAGACATTTTTATTTACCAAATATGGTAAGTACTACTTTCCCAAGTTACCATCTTTTTTTTTTAATATTTGATTTGCAAAATATTCTCGAGTTAACGTATTTGTGCATAAAAAATGTATGAAAAAATTGCTTGCCAAAATAAGATAATTTCGTCAATTTCCGAATAACCATATTTGTGCAAAGATCATTTGCTTGGCAAAATAAGGAAATTTGTAAATTTGTCGAGTTACCATATTTGCGCGTAGACAACTTGATTTGCAAGATTTGGTAACTACTCATTTTCCCAATAAACTGATTTTGGGTGTAGAAATGAGATTTTTTACAAAATATGTTAACTACAAATTTTCCCAAAGTACCATCTTTTTGATTTGATTTGAAAAATATTGTAACATTAAAATTTCCCGAGTTGCCACATTTACGCATAAACAATTTGTGAAAATAGGTTAATTTCAAGAGAAAAGTTGAATCTTTTTCAAAAATCTAATTTTATTGAAGCGAACCGTTTCATTTTTTGGACATACTATATTTTAGCGTAAAGTTCCAACGGTTGATGCTCCTCAGATCCGATAGCCAACTATCCAGCACAAAGAAGTTGGAAATCTCGATCAGCCATAGAACCCGCGAGCAAGCGGAGTTTGGAGGAAACACAGATGGGAAACTCATTATAATTCGACGGTGAAATTTTATAAACCTAACAATCGCTAATTAGAGATTTCGACGATAAAACAGACCAACTAATGAGCTGGGTTTTTATTGATGTTTTTGGTTTCGGTTATTCCCTTGAACGATAGCTTTGATAAACTTTAATTTTAAATTATCATTTAAAGGGTCATAAAAATCGTTCAAATTTCACTAGATATGGGCGCTTGTCTCCGGGAAATTTTGCTCAAAATTTGCAAATGATTCCGTGGCTCTTAAAGAACAAAATATTTATATTTTTGATACCCTAAATTATAATTTTTTTTCAAAAGAAAATTTATGTTAAAATTAAAATTGGGTTTAAATCGTAATTTATATCAGCCAACCTTGTGTACCAAAAATATGTGAACATTTTGAATATGGCTCTCAAAATATTTTTTAACATTGATGAAATCGTTTCTATGGCTTATAAAATCTAAAATCAAAAACAATTTTAAATTAATTTAATTACTATTTAATATTTTAGTACGCTAAGATAAGCTTTGTTTTTTGGAGTTGTTTTAGAATCTATTTGTTGTTATTTTTTAATCATCCATTGACATACATTACAGGATTTAAATCAAGTCACTCATGACTTGGCCCTTAATCAAAATTTTTATATTTTGAAAGAAATAATAATACTTAATTTAAATAATGATTCAGGTCCACCAAAAATATTTAGTTATTTTGCAAAATGGCTCCCAGTAAAATTTAAACTGACCCACTGAAACGTAATTATTAACTTATGATTTTACCAGGGTGACCACAGAATATTTTAAAAGCCTTTAAAAGAATTACAGGAAATTTATCAGTGAAATATAGGTAGAAAATTGGGAGGGAAAAAGGAATAAAATATAAAACTATTTGTTTAAAGCGGATTTAACATTCAAAATAAAGATAATAACCGATAGAAATAATCGGTGAACAGTGTTGGAAATAAGCATATTTAAAAACTAGGACGTTTTTAGCTATCACACGAACCCAAACCTTCATGTTCGCATTTCCCCGCTGCTTGGTTTGGCGCTGGTTGCAGCCTACTTCCAGGGGCTAGTAATCCACACTTTGAAGCTCTCTAGCGCTCTTTCAACTCATCGTAGGAAAATGGGGGAAAAACAGGCGTACTTCTCAACTCACCGGGCCTACAACTCCTTCAAATTCGTGCATAACCTTTTGAAAGACCCTCTATACTCTTCATGTTCAAACTCAAGTAACCGTAAATAACGTCGATAAATCGGTTCCCATAATCCCAAACATCCAAACGATTTAGCGGGGGGATAACATAGAAAGGAGGGGGGCGAATCAGATAGGGGGGAGGGCATTCAAGGTATACGTCAGCGAAAGATGGATCCCCAATTATATCCCTCTGAAAACGACCGACTCTGCGAGTAGAAGCTCCCCTCCGACGTATCATTGACGTCAGTGTTTCCCGAAATAGCTTCCATGTCTACTCGGAGGGGGGAAGACGTCTTTACAGGAGCGGGGCAGCGGCGCCTTTAACGCGGGATTCCCGGTAATACGCTTCGTTTTTACGTTCAAAAATGAGATAAATTAAACGAACCCGGTAATAGACTTGATTGTTAATCTAGACGCTTCGGAAATAAAAATTGGTTTCCCCCTTTTTCACTCCTTCTCTCTCAAGGTCAACTAAGAAAAGGTTTCGGGCTGGCTGGTACTTGTTGCGTGCCACGCGGGGAAGAGCTCAACTAGGAGCGGCTCTTTTTCAACGCGTGACGTCAGTGGAGCACACGCTCAAACCTTCGGCGACTTAATTAGCATATAAAACCGGCGTCGGAACTATTTCGGGGTCCATAATTACCCTCAGATAAGGAACGAAAAACGATCGTGTTGAAAATAGGAGCCATTTTGACGTCACAGGATGTCAAACATGTTTTTTCCTATAGATAAAATATTCATTTGCGCCTATTTGAAACTGAATACAGAAATACCATGAACACTTAAATATATTATTGTTAAATAAATAATAAAATTATTCGATCAACAAGTAATAGCAAAAATAATAATCAGCACCACCTTAGACCCAAGTCATCTAGCGACAGGGTTACAATGCGTAGGAGGGTGGTGGCAAGCCCTGCGTATCACGCGGGCCAACAGCTCCCTACACTAACTATTACCGTTAACCTCCAATACCAATAGCGGGCCTTACGGGCTGCACGGGCCCCGTTAATTTTAACTGGGGGACTCAGTTGGAGAGAGAGCCGATACAACAGGGCCCCACTCAAATCTTCAATATAACAAAAATAGGATTATATTTTAAAAATATAGCACTTTATAGGACTAATTTTAAAAATTATAGGATTTTATAGGACTATATATGCTATTTCATTTACTAACTTTATGCATTTAAAAACAAAATCTATATTTCGTGAAATAAATCTTTGATTTTCACTTCAAAATAGAAACTATTTAACCATTTTACCACCAATATATACTAAAACCTAACCATGTTAACAATAACAAAAGTATAGACTAGAGTGACTTGGTATAGGAAATCATCCTATAGCTAAATCTAGCAATTTAACTGACAAGTGAGTGGCGGTCTTTGAAATGGGCCAAATATCAAAATTATAGGATTTTATAGGACTATTTATGCTATTTTATTTACTAACTTTATGCATTTAAAAACAAAATCTATATTTCGTGAAATAAATCTTTGATTTTCACTTCAAAATAGAAACTATTTAACCATTTTACCACCAAAATATACTAGTAGCTAACCATGTTAACAATAACAAAAGTATAGACTAGAGTGACTTGGTATAGGAAATCATCCTATAGCTAAATCTAGCAATTTAACTGACAAGTGAGTGGCGGTCTTTGAAATGGGCCAAATATCAAAATTATAGGATTTTATAGGACTTTTTGGGTACTTTACTAAAGATATAGGATGTTACAGGACATTTTGGAAAATGTAGGATTTTATAGGGTCTCTGGGGGCCCTGCGGTACTAATTCCATGGGCCCTGTTATGTCGAGTAATAGGGTTTCTTGAGGCCCGGGATTATTAGATAAAAATATAATCAATTTAGAAACCCCACAACACAATGTATCCAAAGTGGTTAACGATGCACGAAAAGTTTAAAACCATTTGCCAAAAAAAAGAGGCGTAAAATTATTAAAAAGTCAAAAATCAATTAAAAAATAAGTAAAATCAAAGAAATCAAGTGAAATAAAATAAAATAAAATCGGAATTGATAAATAACACAAATGAAAATAAAATCAATAAACCAATTTCCACTTGTATATAATAAAACGTTTCTTCCTCAAATTGTCAAAATGTCGTCTGCCACGCCTTACGTTTTAAAGTGACAAATCTCGTGACACAACCCGGCAAAGTGTCATTTGTACGATAAAAAGCAGAACGCGTATCGAAAGGAGCTAATTGAGAATCGCGGCTCAAGGTTTCCTCTCCTTATCCGCGTCTTCCGGCTGAGAGCGCCAGGCACAAAAGATAGCGAAGAGAAGATGATGATAAAAGGGGGTCAACAAAGGAAAGGGGGGGGGGGGCAAAAATCGGAAGCGACCATTACGTAGAGGGCATTATCATAATAGTCAAATTATAGCGGTTAATTCCGTCCGCAGCGCTCCCTGGTGAATAATTAAGGCACTGGCCCACTTCCAACCATACGTAATCCCTCTTATCCGCGCACGGGAGATACTTCTATAATTGTTTCGGGAAAAACAAGTTCGCCAAGCTATAAATCCTCTTACGAGCGTTTAAGTCATAATATTGTATTTATTTATCCTTAGGGAGAATTACATTACAAACGATAGGAACTCGTAACTAATACTAGGAATAGTAAAAGCAATGAGCGGCTGTGACCTTATCATGCTAAGAAACGGAATGGAGTCAAATCTATTTCTCTCAGGGCATCACGGTCTAAGCTGCAAGCTAGGAGCCACAAACACAAGGAGAACGCAGCTAGCCTTTAAACACGCTAACGCAGTGTTGTGTACAAATTCCATTGGACGAGCCTTAACGCTGAAAGTTTTACGGGCGGGGGCAAGACCACTTCCGAATTTCCCCTTCCGACGGCAGCAGGCGCTAAAACGTCTAGCTAATAAAAAATGTACGCAAGAAAATGCACAATTTTTGATCGGTTGCGTTCTCCTCGTGTGGGGTGCTGTGTTTGTTGTTCCTAACTGAAAGGAACCAATGAAATACCAGGCTAAATTGATGGTGTTTTAATGGGGGAAGCATATTGAGAAAACTAGTGGTACTTTTTGCAATAGAAGTAGTTTAAAATAAGGACCAAATCTTTCAAAATTGGGGACGAATGTGAAACTAACTTATTGGAACTTAATTCCAAAACTGACTAAGAATTTATATTTTCTTTCAGTCCTACAATTTTTTCATGTTACCAAGCTTGTGGCGCTACCGTATGTACTATGTTCGAACTATTTTATCGTTAATCCTCAGATTTGACTATTTTGTAAACAGTCCTTGAGCAGATGTATAAAAATATTTTAAGCCTACGATGGTTTCTCTGGATTACACGAAAATAGGGTACTTTAGGGACCAAACCCTGATTTTAGGGTAGATTAGGGAACTAAAGAAAAATAAGGGCTTTTCGGTATTTTATTGACCTGGTGGGAGCCCTGGCATAGGTGCTAAATACATGCTTTGTATGAATAAAATCTTGTTTAAATTAATGGTTAATAAAAATAGACAATTTTTGGTATGGCATTGTTAGTTTAAAACCGGCGGCAAATAAGAACGAATAGCTACTACTGAAGTACTTGAAGGGTACGGACGAAGTAAAAAACCTTAAAAACAGGTATGGCGAGTGAGAATGTTGAATAATGGGGGTGTTAACCAAGTTTAGGAATAATATTTAGTTGGAAGGAGGTAACCTGGTGAAAAAATGATTTATAACCTATACAGGTAAGAAGTTATTAAGATGGGCTACCCGCGTTTTTCGTGATGGGATAGTAATTAAAGATGACGGTATACTAGTTATCTCATGAATTTACAAAATATTCAGTTTTCTTTTTTCATGAAGGGAACAAACCTTAATAGGCTGGGTTTTTAACAAAAAATAATACACACATCCGTGTACGGCTATTGTACACAGTGAAATGTTAGAAATACCGCGTAATGTCTACGTTTTTGAAATGCAGCCAAAATCCAAATGTTTAGGTGGATGAAGGCGCCATGATTCTTGAGGAGTTGTCGTGAACGTTTTTAAAAATTAAAAATTTAAAGGTGCTTCTTTTTAAATAAGATTTAAGTCGATAAATTTAAAGGGAGTAGAAAGTGTTTGATATTTTCCCGACTGCTGCAATCATCAAATCGGAATTTGTTGCGTTTGCAAATAATTAACAAGTGGGGTCGAAAATATGCCAAAAAAAGGGGGCTGATTTGTGTTTGCCAAAATGCAAAAGCCATTGCATTGTAATTAACGATTATACTCTCTCCGGCTTCAATGGCGTATTTTTAAGTGTTCTGTCTAAAAAGATTGTTCCTTTTCGGAGCCATGCTTTGATCCCTACCGCCCCTTTCGACGGATGTTCATTAAAGAGGTTTGGCAAGTAGTTATGGTTCGAACGACAACGTCGAGAGTCAACTGATCATTTTCGAAGGGGTCACACTATGGAATCGAATAGTTTTTAAATTGAAGATAACACCATATTTTGTCGAGAAGATTGAAAATTTCGGCAAATCCAGAGACAATATTAAAAATACTGGAAAATCCAAAAAAATCCAGGGGAAATATTAAAAATATTTGGAAAATCCCAAAAAAAATCCAGGGGAAATATTAAAAATACTGGAAAATCCAAAAATTCAGAGGATATATTAAAAATACTGGAAAATCCTAAAAACTCCAGAGGAAATATTAAAAATATTTGGAAAATCCCAAAAAAAATCCAAAGGAAATATTAAAAATACTGGAAAATCCAAAAATCCAGAGTAAATATTAAAAATACTGGAAAATCCGAAAATCCAGAGGAAATATTAAAAACTTCGGAAAAATCCAAAAATTCGGAGTAAATATTGAAAACACTGGAAAATCCCAAAATCTAGAGGAAATATTAAAAATTTTCGAAAATCCAAAATTCCAGAGGAAATATTAAATACTGGAATATCCAAACATTCAGAGGAAATATTAAAAATACTGGAAAATCCAAAACTCCAGAGAAAATATTAAAATTACTGGAAAATCCAAAAATTTAGGAAATACTACAAATTTTATAAAACAGAAATCTACACTGTTTCTACAGTAATTTTTTACGAAGTGGTAGTCCCTTGGCAAAGAGTATACGTCAAATTTCATATAATACTTGTTTAAATCAAAATACTGAATATTACATTTTCCCACTTGAATAAAATCATGGCAGATTCATGAAATGGTAAAATTGTACAAATTTTAGTTCAGAAAATGCTCACTTAAAGCAATTCTTAATACTGTCCAAACACGTTTTGGTTTTCGTCACGTTCCCTGGTTTACCAACAATTAGTAAACTGTGTTTAAATTCAATCTGAACCGTTCTGAGCAATAAAAGCCCGCTTTACCGCTTTTAATGAATTTTTCTTCGTCAAGTTGTTAACGTCTACGTTCCCCAGACGTTCAAACTTTTAGAACTCCTAATAACTTTAAAAAGTAATGGATTTAATCGATCTTATATTAGAGTTTTAGCGCGTTGCCCAACATGTTTCAGGGAAAGAGAGTAGACGGCGGATGAAGCGGGGGAAAAAGACGCAAAATCCCAGCTGGTTGGCCCGCATCCAGACGCTGAAATCATCCTTACGCAAAAGCCTCAAAAAATCTTACAAAATGAGCTCCGAGCGAGGGCTCCAAGGGTCTTCGCGGTCCAACCAAATGTAAAGCCTAACCAGCTACCCGAGCTTACCCAGTATCAGCGCAAACTTCTTCGTATTTCCGGTTTGACGTTAAGATTCGGCTAAGCCTTGGCCCGTCTACCGCTAGCTAGCATCTGGGCTGACGCGGCTCGAAGGAAACCGAGGGAAGAAAGGACGCGAAAAGAGAAAACAAGAAGCTTCTCTGATTCGCCAATAGGGGGCGGGGTATTCGATTACAGCGGCACGCGTCCGCCACGAGCCACACTATCGCGTCGTCCGCTAGACGCTCGTTAAAAGAAAGGGCACCTTTAGTCCTCATTTATGGAAATACACGTTCCCAGTTGATGCGGAGCGTAACGCGTCTCCCGCCTGCGAGAATCCCTCATTCCAGACCAATTATTCAACATGCAAGTGCCGCCGCGGCTTTATGTCTGCCACTATTTTTTTTTTAATTCCTACCCATTTTTACGCCGGTTCGAAAGGTCACCGATATCGCTTGTTTGGGCGTTAAATAAAGCCGCTCGTGGAAATTTTTCCCACTTGAAATTCAAACTTCTAGGTCATAGGTTATGGCTGGACGGATGGGGAATAGTTGCGCAGCTATCCTACACTAATCGTTAAGTGTTGTCGTTTAATTTTAATTAGTATGATTTAAATAACTTTCTTTGTATTAAATCACAGATTTAAATCATATAATATGAATAAATTATTAGTTTACTATTATCTTTTATTTATTATTTTATTATTAAAATCTACAGTATTCGTAATTTTAAGTTTAGTTTAGGTTAAATTAAAAATCTAATAACCCCATCCTTAGAAATTAACGAGTAAAAATTATCGTTAGCCCGAAAACGGTTTTCCTTGGCGAATTAAAGACTAACAATTTAAGAAAGTAAAATTATATCTGGTGGATCACTCAATTTTCCATGCCAGCAGGATTAACAGAAGCTAGTAATGATTGACGCTAATTACAATTAAAAACCAGTCATAGGGCGTATCAGCAAAGGATTTTAATATTTAGTGTCTACTCCCTTTAAGGGGGAAGACTATAGTAAAAACCTCTTTTGCGTTCAAGCTGAACGTTTTAGTTTTAACAATTACACAATCGAATTATATTTTTATTAATAGGCTGAACCTTCCTCTAGTGCTTAAAATAATTTTGATAATTCTAATATTAATAGTTAACGAGATATAAGGCTATAACTAAAGGGTAGTTTGGGCCCTTGCCCAACTTGTTTAGCTCCGGGGTCCGAATTAAAACGTAATAACTTAATTACTTAAAAATTTTAAATTGTCAAAATTATTTTAGTCACTAAACAAGAGGCTGTTCTACACGTAAATATTAATTTTATAAGTTAAAACACAAAAATAAAACGGTTCAGCTTGAAATAGCGCGAAAGTAGACAATGGCCACTGTAGTCTTCCCCTTAAAAGTGAAATCTCTGAACGAGTATACACATTTATAGGAAAAATATATATTTCAAAAGAAACATTTTAGCCTGGCCACCTTGTTTTTTTTAAGCGTTTAGGCCTATTTTACAAGAAAAACTTCAAAAAGGCGCCGATTTCCGAAGAAAACAATGGAGGTTCGCGTTTGTATCTTATCTTTCCTCTAAATAATTCGAGAAGGTTCAAGCCGTTATTTTCCATAGAAATTTGTATTTCGTTAAGAGTTTATATCAGCGGCCAAAAATTCTTGGCGCTAAACATTACACCACAGTCTCTCCTTTCCTTTGCAGATACGAATGATGCCGACTCAGAGACCAGGAGTCTATAAATAGCCAGCAACAGCCACGCTTAAGGATGGCCTAAGCCGCATCCGATCTCAAACATTGAGGCCTCCGCAATTTTTTTCCGTTCTGCTTTCTATTCGGCGGCCTGTTTAGAGATTGGGGTGCTGTCTTCGAGACAAGAAGTTCAGCTGGTCCCTTACCGCACCCTCACTGCTGGCCTACTGTATCAACAAATTCATCAGGGGGAGCTGCGGGGGGGCTCACTAAAATAAAATCTGCATTTGGTTGATTAAATTAACTCTTGATTTAAGGGTTAACGTCAACCCTGAAACATCTGGATGAATGTAACGTTGCTATTAAGAATATTGTACCATTGTACAAAATTATTCAGTTGGATAAATATACTAGACTAGGACCTGGATGTTAAATAACCATTTATAAAACACGATGTAAAAATTAAAATATTTTTCCCATTGAAAAACACTCTACTAAATGTAACTTACGAAACCAATTGGTCTTGTTATAAATGCGACAAAAGTAATTACACACAATCGAAAATGGCTCAAAACGTTATTCGAAAATAGATTAAAACGTTATTAACGTTATTCGAAAATAGATTAAAACGTTATTAACGTTATTCGAAAATAGATTAAAACGTTATTAACGTTATTCGAAAATGAAACCGTTATTAACGTTATTCGAAAATGAAACCGTTATTAACGTTATTCGAAAATGAAACCGTTATTAACGTTATTCGAAAATGAAACCGTTATTAACGTTATTCGAAAATGAAACCGTTATTAACGTTATTCGAAAATGAAACCGTTATTAACGTTATTCGAAAATAGATTAAACCGTTATTAACGTTATTCGAAAACAGATTAACCCTTATTAACGTTATTCGAAAATAGATTAAAACGTTAGAGGGCGAAATACAGAAATAGATAACCAGATGTCACGGCCATTTAAGTACACACAGTCCCCTCCGATGTATTATCTATATTTAAAATATTAAATTTAAAAATAATCCAAGCATCTTGTACATTAACTTAATAAGGTAGCGAAACGCAAACACGTTACTTCGAATCAATTTTTAAACAAAGCGAATTTTTCGAGTTACCTGGTTTTCGAAATAAGGTAGCGAAACGAGTTAGATGGCGCCTGTATCAATTGGCACGAAATATGACAATAGTGCGTACGCAGGTTGTGAGGTCCCGCGAATTGGCCAGAAAACTCACTTAAAATTAAAATTTCTTAATGCAACTGAAAACTCAGTTCAGAAATGATCAGTACTAACTAAAAATATGATATCTAACTAACGTCGCTCTTAATTTAAAAAAATATGATGCTTTTAAGGTGAAAATCAATAAAATGGAAAAATTACTATCTTCTTGGCCCGTCATAAATTAAATTTATTGTTAGCGCCCGTCCTAAATTAAATTTATTGTTAGCGCCCGTCCTAAATTAAATTTATTGTTAGCGCCCGTCATAAATTAAATTTATTGTTAGCGCCCGTCATAAATTAAATTTATTGTTAGCGCCCGTCATAAATTAAATTTATTGTTAGCGCCCGTCATAATATAATGTATTTTTAGCGCTCGTTATAATAGTGTATTTTTAGCGCCCGTCATAATATGATGTATTTTTAGCACTCGTCATAATATGACGTATTTTTAGCACTCGTCATAATATAACGTATTTTTAGCACTCGTCATAATATAACGTATTTTAGCACTCGTCATAATATAACGTATTTTTGGCACTCGTCATAATATGTATTTTTAGCACTCGTCATGATATAATGTATTTTTAGCACTCGTCATAATATAATGTATTTTTAGCACTCGTCATAATATAATGTATTTTTAGCACTCGTCATAATATAATGTATTTTTAGCACTCGTCATAATATAATGTATTTTTAGCACTCGTCATAATATAATGTATTTTTAGCACTCGTCATAATATAATGTATTTTTAGCACTCGTCATAATATAATGTATTTTTAGCACTCGTCATAATATAATGTATTTTTAGCACTCGTCATAATATAACGTATTTTTAGCACTCGTCATAATATAATGTATTTTTAGCACTCGTCATAATATAACGTATTTTAGCACTCGTCATAATATAACGTATTTTTAGCACTCGTCATAATATAACGTATTTTTAGCACTCGTCATAATATTGTATTTTTAGCACTCGTCATAATATAACGTATTTTTAGCACTCGTCATAATATAATGTATTTTTAGCACTCGTCATAATATAATGTATTTATAGCACTCGTCATAATATAATGTATTTTTAGCACTCGTCATAATATAATGTATTTTTAGCACTCGTCATAATATAATGTATTTTTAGCACTCGTCATAATATAATGTATTTTTAGCACTCGTCATAATATAATGTATTTTTAGCACTCGTCATAATATAATGTATTTTTAGCACTCGTCATAATATAATGTATTTTTAGCACTCGTCATAATATAATGTATTTTTAGCACTCGTCATAATATTATGTATTTTTAGCACTCGTCATAATATTATGTATTTTTAGCACTCGTCATAATATTATGTATTTTTAGCACTCGTCATAATATTATGTATTTTTAGCGCTCGTCATAATATAATGTATTTTTAGCGCTCGTCATAATATAATGTATTTTTAGCACTCGTCATAATATAATGTATTTTTAGCACTCGTCATAATATAATGTATTTTTAGCACTCGTCATAATATAACGTATTTTTAGCACTCGTCATAATATAATGTATTTTTAGCACTCGTCATAATATTATGTATTTTTAGCACTCGTCATAATATTATGTATTTTTAGCACTCGTCATAATATTATGTATTTTTAGCGCTCGTCATAATATAATGTATTTTTAGCGCTCGTCATAATATAATGTATTTTTAGCACTCGTCATAATATAATGTATTTTTAGCACTCGTCATAATATAATGTATTTTTAGCACTCGTCATAATATAACGTATTTTTAGCACTCGTCATAATATAATGTATTTTTAGCACTCGTCATAATATAACGTATTTTAGCACTCGTCATAATATAACGTATTTTTAGCACTCGTCATAATATAACGTATTTTTAGCACTCGTCATAATATTGTATTTTTAGCACTCGTCATAATATAACGTATTTTTAGCACTCGTCATAATATAATGTATTTTTAGCACTCGTCATAATATAATGTATTTATAGCACTCGTCATAATATAATGTATTTTTAGCACTCGTCATAATATAATGTATTTTTAGCACTCGTCATAATATAATGTATTTTTAGCACTCGTCATAATATAATGTATTTTTAGCACTCGTCATAATATAATGTATTTTTAGCACTCGTCATAATATAATGTATTTTTAGCACTCGTCATAATATAATGTATTTTTAGCACTCGTCATAATATAATGTATTTTTAGCACTCGTCATAATATAATGTATTTTTAGCACTCGTCATAATATTATGTATTTTTAGCACTCGTCATAATATTATGTATTTTTAGCACTCGTCATAATATTATGTATTTTTAGCGCTCGTCATAATATAATGTATTTTTAGCGCTCGTCATAATATAATGTATTTTTAGCACTCGTCATAATATAATGTATTTTTAGCACTCGTCATAATATAATGTATTTTTAGCACTCGTCATAATATAACGTATTTTTAGCACTCGTCATAATATAATGTATTTTTAGCACTCGTCATAATATAACGTATTTTTAGCACTCGTCATAATATAACGTATTTTAGCACTCGTCATAATATAACGTATTTTTAGCACTCGTCATAATATAACGTATTTTTAGCACTCGTCATAATATTGTATTTTTAGCACTCGTCATAATATAACGTATTTTTAGCACTCGTCATAATATAATGTATTTTTAGCACTCGTCATAATATAATGTATTTTTAGCACTCGTCATAATATAATGTATTTTTAGCACTCGTCATAATATAATGTATTTTTAGCACTCGTCATAATATAATGTATTTTTAGCACTCGTCATAATATAATGTATTTTTAGCACTCGTCATAATATAATGTATTTTTAGCACTCGTCATAATATAATGTATTTTTAGCACTCGTCATAATATAATGTATTTTTAGCACTCGTCATAATATGTATTTTTAGCGCTCGTCATAATATAATGTATTTTTAGCACTCGTCATAAATTCATAATAATATAAAGTATTTTTAGCGCTCGTCATAAATACATAATATAAAGTATTTTTAGCGCTCGTCATAAATACATAATATAAAGTATTTTTAGCGCTCGTCATAAAATAAAGTAATTTTAAAAAACGACATAATGTTGCACTTAATGTTCGCTTACGATATAAAAATTTCAAAACTTTACCTCGCTATATTAAATCGGTGACCAATAGTTGAAAATATTATTACAAGCGTTGAAAAAATATTGACACGTAGAAAACGTGAAAAACTGTAAATATTGAAATTTATAGTTGGTAGAATCGGGACTGTCGCTCAGCGTAGATGAGAATTTCACCCACTTTGAAACACGTACGGCACTGCTCTGTCGCAACGAGCGCGCATCGCCAAAGTAACTGTACTGCCGTTCACTATTATATTGCACCTGTTCGTATTTTGACGTTGTACATATTCTTCAATTTGACTTTTACTGCAAAAAGAGAGATCGAGTGCTCTCCCCATAAATGACATTCTGCACATTCACTAAGACTAAAATAATTAATTCTAGTAAGTTAATTAGCATTCTATAGTTAAAACGAACGCTGACGATATAGAAGAAGTTTTCCTTAACCAGGAAACACTGACTAAAACAAATGTTTCGTCGATCACAATTGGTTGAGTTTTGTTAAGTTAGGTTTTCAAGGTCAAGTCAAGTCGGGTTAGATTTGACCCAGAAAATGTAACCTAACCTGACTTGATTTGATTTGACCTAGAAAACCTAACCAAGTAAGGTTAGGTTATGTTTTCTAGGTCTTGTAGGTTAAGTCAAGTGAGGTTAGGCTTTGAAGGCCATAAGTTATGAAGATCTAGTTTCGTAAGTCAAGTGAGGTTAGACTTTGAAGGCCATAGGTTATGAAGATCTGGTTTCGTAAGTCAAGTGAGGTTAGGCTTTGAAGGCCATAAGTTATGAAGATCTGGTTTCGTAAGTCCAGTGAGGTTAGGCTTTGAAGGCCATAGGTTATGAAGATCTGGTTTCGTAAGTCAAGTGAGGTTCGGTTTAATATTTAAAGTTACGTTAGGCCAGGTTCTGTAGTTGAGAGTTGGGTATGATTGGTTTTGTTGAGAGTTGGGTATATTTTTAAATTTAGGTTACGCTAGGCTAGGGTTTATATTTAAAGTTAGGTTGGGCTAGGGTTTATATTTAAAGTTAGGTTAGGCTAGGGTTTATATTTAAAGTTAGGTTAGGCTAGGGTTTATATGTACAGTTAGGTTAGGCTAGGGTTTATATTTAAAGTTAGGTTAGTATTGGGTTTATATTTAAAGTTAGGTTAGGCTAGGGTTTATATGTACAGTTAGGTTAGGCTAGGGTTTATATGTACAGTTAGGTTAGGCTAGGGTTTATATGTACAGTTAGGTTAGGCTAGGGTTTATATGTACAGTTAGATTAGGCTAGGGTTTATATGTACAGTTAGGTTAGGCTAGGGTTATATTTAAAGTTAGGTTAGGCTAGGGTTTATATTTAAAGTTAGGTTAGTATTGAGTTTATATTTAAAGTTAGGTTAGTATTGAGTTTATATTTAAAGTTAGGTTAGTATTGAGTTTATATTTAAAGTTAGGTTAGTATTGAGTTTATATTTAAAGTTAGGTTAGTATTGAGTTTATATTTAAAGTTAGGTTAGTATTGAGTTTATATTTAAAGTTAGGTTAGTATTGAGTTTATATTTAAAGTTAGGTTAGTATTGGGTTTATATTTAAAGTTAGGTTAGTATTGGGTTTATATTTAAAGTTAGGTTAGTATTGAGTTTATATTTAAAGTTAGGTTAGTATTGAGTTTATATTTAAAGTTAGGTTAGTATTGAGTTTATATTTAAAGTTAGGTTAGTATTGAGTTTATATTTAAAGTTAGGTTAGTATTGAGTTTATATTTAAAGTTAGGTTAGTATTGAGTTTATATTTAAAGTTAGGTTAGTATTGAGTTTATATTTAAAGTTAGGTTAGTATTGAGTTTATATTTAAAGTTAGGTTAGTATTGAGTTTATATTTAAAGTTAGGTTAGTATTGAGTTTATATTTAAAGTTAGGTTAGTATTGAGTTTATATGTAAAGTTAGGTTAGTATTGAGTTTATATGTAAAGTTAGGTTAGTATTGAGTTTATATTTAAAGTTAGGTTAGTATTGGGTTTGAAATTTAATCTAGGCTAGGTTTTTAGACCAAGTGGACACATGGATTTACAGTTAGTTTTTAAAAGTTTCGTTTCTTTAAGTACGGATACGTAGCTCGGGATTATTTTTGGTAAGCAAAGGGAACGTGCATATTTTCTGATGGATAAACTGAATATTCTACACATTTCCATTAAAAAGATGGGAGGCTACTACGAGCAAAAGTAACAAAATCACTTATGCCAAAAAATGGCAGATATTAGTTTAAAGTAGGCGACGCGCAATGGGTAGCAAAATCTGGTAAGGGCTAAAATTAAGGCGCGGAATCCCGGAGAGTCGTAAGAAGCTGTGGCGTATAAATAACTTTCAGAGCGGCAGCGAGATGCTCGTGGCCGGTTTTAGCATCCCGGCAACCTCGGATCATCGTCTCCGAGGATCCGTCTATCTTGGGAGCGAGCTGGCTTGGTCTATAAAGGGACCAAGGGGGATGGCACCGACCAAAAAACCCACAAGAGTTACTGGCTAGCGGGAATTAGCGGTCCAAAAACGAAACCATCCAAAATTAACAGCAAATCTAAACATTGCCACAAATACTTTTTCTCCCCGAGAGCCGCCAGCGAAAGACTTGCGAACAAATTTTAGTCGCATTTCAGACGAGAGACGCGAGCGTCCCGCGGTTTCAACGGAACATTACCAAGTATTACTCTTGAAATTTTCATTAGGAATCAGTTCGCTTCATTGGAACCCTCGGATTATATAGTTTGCTCTATCAAGTGCTCCATGGATTATATTACGAGAATCCCAGTTTGTTTCACTCAGGTACTCCTTGGATCATATAGCAAAATAACCAGTTTTGTTCCATTCGTGCTCCTTGGATCATATAGCAAGAACACCAGTTTTGTTCCTTTCAAGTGATCCTTGGATCATATAGCAAGAATACCAGTTTTGTTCCTTTCAAGTGATCCTTGGATCATATAGCAAGAACACCAGTTTTGTTCCTTTCAAGTGATCCTTGGATCATATAGCAAGAATACCAGTTTTGTTCATTTCAAGTGATCCTTGGATCATATAGCAAGAACACCAGTTTTGTTCCTTTCAAGTGCTCCTTGGATTATATAGCAAGAACTCCAGTTTCGTTCCTTTCAAGTGCTCCTTGGATTATATAGCAAGAACTCCAGTTTCGTTCCTTTCAAGTGATCCTTAGATCATATAGCAAGAATACCAGTTTTGTTCCTTTCAAGTGCTCCTTGAATCATATAGCAAGAATACCAGTTTTGTTACTTTCATATACTGTTTGGATATTATTGCAGAAATCCCAGTTTGCTCTATGTGATCTATGGATCATATAGCAAGAATACCAGATTTTTCCAATGAAGTACTCCTTGGAGTACACAGCAGCAATAAGTTTGTTCCACTCAAGTACTCCTTGGTGTACACAGCAGCAATACGTTTGTTCCACTCAAGTACTCCTTGGATTATAAGCGAGGGGTAAGACAGTCTCAGATAATCTGTACACCGAGTTCGTGCATTTAGCACTGTTAAAGGTACATATTTTCAAGAGTTCGAGAGTTCCATTTAGCACTGTCAAAGGTACGGCAGTGTACACCGAGTTGGCAGAGTGTCTTACCCCTCGATTATAAGTAGCAGGATTACCAGTTTGTTCCACTCAAGTACTCCTTGGATTATAAGTAACAGGAATATCAATTTGTTCCACTAAAGTACTCCTTGAATTATAAGTAACAGGAAAATCAGTTGTTTCCATTCCTTGGATTGTATATAATGCCATCACGGATACGTCCGCCAAGTGTGTCTGCTTTGAATTTCGGATACTTTGAATCAGTAGAATTTAGAGGGCGATAACCAAAGATACCTATATTTAGTATATACAGGACGTGAATCTTTTTATGTAAATCTAACGAGAAAAGGTGGTGTACACCAGCAACGAAAACGAGGCAAATACCCAACCAGGAAAACGAGGCAAATGCCCAACCAGGAAAACGAGGCAAATGCCCAACCAGGAAAACGAGGCAAATGCCCAACCAGGAAAACGAGGCAAATGCCCAACCAGGAAAACGAGGCAAATGCCCAACCAGGAAAACGAGGCAAATGCCCAACCAGGAAAACGAGGCAAATGCCCAACCAGGTAAATGTGGTGAATACCCAAATCCGAAAATGTGACCTTCCAATCAACGCAGAAATGTGGTGAAAACAAGACAGAAGTACACTCATCGCAGAAGCTTTGGTGAACACGTAACGATGTGACGAAAATCCAACTTAGAATAGTGACAAATTCATCTAAATTTCAAACTAATATTAAACCTGATATAATTAAATTTGTGAGATAGCTTACTGAATATATAAATGGACCAAAATAATCCCGAGGATGACTGTAACTACACCACGGACGATTTCCTTCGTAGCCATCCCATCGAAATTAGCATTCCCGAACAGACAGGTAAATAGCGTATTGCATCTCAACAGAAGGTTTTGAAATACAACTAATTTAACAAATTCTTTCAATTTCAAAATAAATGAGCGGATATTTGTCAAACAATATGGCCTTATTACGCAGATGTTTATATAAAGAGCCACATAACAACTAATTTAAAAATTCAATTTTTAACGATAAAAATGCCAACTAAGAGCAGGGTTGACAAAATAAAGCAATTCAATTTGACGATAATTATCCGATTAAGACGTTAATTATCCGATTAAGACGATAATTATCCGATTAAGACGATAATTATCCGATTAAGACGATAATTATCCGATTAAGACGATAATTATCCGATTAAGACGGTAATTATCCGATTAAGACGATAATTATCCAATTGAGACGATAATTATCCGATTGAGACGATAATTATCCGATTGAGACGATAATTATCCGATTGAGACGATAATTATCCGATTGAGACGATAATTATCCGATTGAGACGATAATTATCCGATTGAGACGATAATTATCCGATTGAGACGATAATTATCCGATTGAGACGATAATTATCCGATTGAGACGATAATTATCCGATTGAGACGATAATTATCCGATTAAGACGTTAATTATCCGATTAAGACGATAATTATCCGATTAAGACGATAATTATCCGATTAAGACGATAATTATCCGATTAAGACGATAATTATCCGATTAAGACGATAATTATCCGATTAAGACGATAATTATCCGATTAAGACGGTAATTATCCGATTAAGACGGTAATTATCCAATTGAGACGATAATTATCCGATTGAGACGATAATTATCCGATTGAGACGATAATTATCCGATTGAGACGATAATTATCCGATTGAGACGATAATTATCCGATTGAGACGATAATTATCCGATTGAGACGATAATTATCCGATTGAGACGATAATTATCCGATTAAGACGATAATTATCCGATTAAGACGTTAATTATCCGATTAAGACGATAATTATCCGATTAAGACGATAATTATCCGATTAAGACGATAATTATCCGATTAAGACGATAATTATCCGATTAAGACGGTAATTATCCGATTAAGACGATAATTATCCGATTGAGACGATAATTATCCGATTGAGACGATAATTATCCGATTGAGACGATAATTATCCGATTGAGACGATAATTATCCGATTGAGACGATAATTATCCGATTGAGACGATAATTATCCGATTGAGACGATAATTATCCGATTGAGACGATAATTATCCGATTGAGACGATAATTATCCGATTGAGACGATAATTATCCGATTAAGACGATAATTATCCGATTAAGACGATAATTATCAGATTTAGACGATAATTATCCGATTAAGACGATAATTATCAGATTTAGACGATAATTATCAGATTTAGACGATAATTATCAGATTTAGACGATAATTATCAGATTTAGACGATAATTATACGATTTTTTTCAAAAATAACTAGTCGGCACCTTTTTAACCGCATTTATGTACGATATTTTCCTATGTGAGTCGTAAAATTTTTTTGTGGAGTAAAACGATATTTTGTTTCTCCCTATAAATAAAAATAACACTTTGAACTCTTGTGACTCACTCTGAAATGAGACTAATTACATAGGAAACCACTTAAAATTGGATAGTTGTAAATATAAATACTGCTGTATATACTGCTTACCACCTGTAAGTATTGCTTTTAAATTAAACTCGTACTATAAAATCCAGCTCAACATGTGTCGCCCACTTAATTTAATTTTTAATTTGATAATTATCATGATTTTTTCGTCGGATAATTATCGATAATTATCAACCAACCCTGCTCCGGAGACCGTTTCCGGGAAAACTAAAATGCCCTTGAAATACTGAGAATTCCCCATTAAGTAACGTCGGAAGAAAGGTATAAATAAGGTAGAGTTTCTAGGTAACGGGGGCCGTTATTTCCTCATGATACCTTAACTATAGAAACCTAAACCTTGCGAGAAAACCCGGTGGAATTTTTTTTCCCGTCACTGATGTTAAACGTGAAGGATTGAAGAACCTTAAAAGCAAAATACGTATGATGGGAGAAAGCGAATGGAACAAAACTTGGCTTTTTAGGAAGGCCTTTCCTTCTCTTCAAAAAAGGCGAAATGTTGCAGTAAACAAGGACCATACCACTCTCGAGGATACAGATTCTGCAAAAGTCTTTTTCCTGCCTTCGTATCGCCCCCGAAAAAAATTATACGAAAACGTATACCCTCGAACTCCACTCCCCCTTGCCTCGCGAAAAAGATTTATTTCGAATTTTATTAGGTACGATTTCGGGCATATTCTACCGAGAAATGGGGGAATATTTTTTATTATCGTTTGGAAACAATTTGTTATTAATAAACATCGATATATTTATCGATTACGTACACAAAACTTCATAAAAACTACATAGTTTGGATATTATTATGTACAATTTATTTAGGAAATCCGGGGATATTTTATCAAGAAATTTTGTATTTTATTTTATTATCAACGATATGTTCATCGATTTTATAATTTTTTTAAACAGTGAAAATCTATAAACTACTCATTTCAGATTTTATCAACATATACGATTTCTTTACTAAGTCTTTAAGAAATTCGGTTATTACAACAAGAAATCTCGGATATATTTATCGATTTTCAATCATCGAAAATCGGATTTTATTAAAATGTAGGATTTCTTTACTAGGTCTTTAAGAAATACGGTGATATTCTATATTAGATTTTTTGAAACTATTTTAATTTTTATAAACATCGATACATTTATCGATCTTATTTCTGAACATCGAAAAACTATCAAAATAATTATCAAATGTTAGTTAAATTAAATAGTAATTATGTTGATAAAATTTTAGCCTAGCTGATTATTATTATAAAATTAATTATAATATCAAGCGAATAAAATTGTTTTTTACAATTTCTTTTGCTTAGTTTATTTTTCTATAACTATCAAACATTTCGCTAAGGCTTAAAATAGTGTTAGTTTTCAGTTCATTAGTGAATAAGAGAACGTTAAGACTGGTTTCATCCAGGACCAGGGATTTCATAGCTTATAACTAATTAACTAGGATTTAGTTGAACCTGCGATACAACTATTATACAGATCGATCCAATTTTAATGGTGGACTTGCCTAAATATAAATATTATAATAATAATAATCAGCTAGGCTAATACGCAAGGCACCACCTTAGGCCCAAGTCATCCAGCGACTTTTAAGGCCATTAATTCAGGTGGCCGGGTTACAATGCGTAGGAGGGTGGTGGCAAGCCCTTCAAGCCACGTGAGCCAACAGCCCCCTACACTAACTATTATCGTTAACCTCAACAAGTTTTCATGGAAGGGGAAACCGAAGAGCTCGGGGGAACTTGCAAACTCTACGAGGAAGGAGTTGTTCCGAGTTTTAACCCAATGCCACAAGCTGGGATCGAACCTTGTTTCCCAAAACGCTAACCACTCCGCCAACCCACCTTTAACAACCGACGCCAAAAATACTACACTTCAATCTTGGACAAAAATAAAGTGTCTTACAAAGTTCTCCATTTTGTTAATGCATTAAAATGCTACTCTTTGATCTTAGATAAAAGATGAAAAAAGTGATATATCTTATACGAAAATATTTAGCTACACAAATGTTTTAAGTTTTTCAAAAAATACGTTATAGTCTACCATAAAGTATACAGCAAAGAAATTTGCTATCAATTGATGTATTACCAAAATTTGAAATTTTTTTTTTTAAGAAACTCGCATCAGTTATGACGTCTGGATAAAATCAAGCAAACAAAAAAAAGTGCTCCAAAAACTAATTTTACAAGTGTCACTGCAAAAACAGCAGCGTGGTACTGGTACTGAACATGTGGACTTTGCGAGATTAGGAACCTGTAAAGTTACGGCAGAGAGTACGGCTATTACGTCTAACCAATGGGCAATATAGCAACGTCTACACTCCTACGCTTTCTTATAGTCGTTTACTAGCGCGGGCTTAAGCTCCCTTTTATAGCCGTAAAAAAAGCAATGTAAAAGTAGCGCATGCGAAGTAATTTTTTCTTAAAAGTTGAATCGTGCGGTTCATCTAGTTTTTGATTTTAATTTCCTATTTGTTATTTTTAAAGGAATTAATTAATTAACTTGGCTTAACTTTTTTAAATCCTATTATCTCCGTTACTCGCTATGAATTTTGTTTAAATTATTCCCTTTTGTAGAAAATCTAAAAAACTATTTAACTTCTCAGAGTATATTCTCTTCAAACATTACCAGATATTTATAATTTAAAAATCAACTAAAACATTCTTCTTATAAGTCGCGAAATTAATTTACTGTTCAGTGGTTGGTGTGTTTTTTTATTTTTTTGTAAGTTATTAATTGTATAATTAGTTCATCTCTATTTTTGTTGTTCTTAATTACAAAGCATTGTATTTTTTCTTCAACTGTCATTTTATTCGAATTGTTATTTTAATGGAAAATCGGGCGCAATAACTTATACTGAATCTATTTAACACTACATTAAATTGAATTGAAGAATTGAATGTCATTATTACCTTTATCATAAGTAACGTAAGTATGCCCTGTAGGAAGAGTCATACTTCTGACTATTATGTTACTTATGCTTAATTTAGGCTATAATTATTTTCAAGAAACGAATTAATTACACCGTGCTTAATATCGCTACTCGATTCGTTCGAATAAATTTTGAAAACCTTCCGTAAAAAAACATCTGGTTCAATTTTTTTGATTTATTCGACTTTATCTCTATGACACTAGTTGATAAATTGTTTGAATTTTAATCCAATTTTCGATTCGTAAAAACTGTAGTGCCTTCTACAGTGCTATCAGTGAAGATGGGAAATCGGGCTATACTTCCATTAGAACTATAATAAATTAAATAAACGCTTACCTATTGACGATGAGTAATTTTTACCGATAGATAAATAATTTGAAATCAGTCCGTTGGGCGGATTGAAACGTCAACTGTTAGACGCGCGACAAATGTCGCTAGAGTCGCAAATCCCTACAGACACCGTTGTGACGGTAGTGACTATAAAATCGAACCAATTTCCACCGGTGAATCACTATCATTTTCGGGTCAAGGTCGAAACATTTTTCCAGAGATACTTTTTATAGCCAACTCGAATAACTGTGGTAGTTACCGAAAAAATAACAATGATTTCGAAGCGTGGGGAAATCTTAACTGGCTAAACCTTCGATATTTTGCAATACAATGGATTTAAAAGAGCGCCGTATTAGCGGGCCATTTGGTACACGGGTTTTTGAGGGGAGGAGCCCGCTATAGTAGAAAATTCAACCAAGCGCTTCTGATAATTTCCAACTACCCTACCTGCCTACACCCTCGCCTATAACGTTGCAAAAAAGAACATTTTAAAGGCCATACGCATCGAGCCGAAAAACGTTATCTACCTGAACGTGAATCTATTTATCATATTATGTCCTTTACCGTATTGGTCAGATTGGTCTATGTGTAAATTTAAGCTAAAAAAAGGGATTACATTTTTTTCGTCAAGAATGTTTACAAATATTCGTTCAATCGGTGAATGCTAGATTTAAAAAAATCGAATAAGTTTGAAAAAAATAAAGGTTATACCCTTAAATTAAAAAACCATTAGTTACGGTATAATTTTGTTAGTCATAGGGAACCACTGCTATATAACATAAGTTACTTACTTTTGTATCTAGTTAAAAACTAAAAAAATCGTTTTGAAATGTAAAAGGCTTTGCACCTGGATAAAAGGGGGAAGACTACAGTGGCCATTGTCTACTTTCGCGCTATTTCAAGCTGAACGTTTTTAATTTGGTATTTTAATTTATAAAATTAATATTTAAGTGTAGAACAGCCTCTTGTTTAGTGCCTAAAATAATTTTTACAATTTTAAATTTCAAAGTAATTTAATTATTACGTTTTAATTCGGACCCCCGGAGCTAAACAAGTTTAGCAAGCACCCAAACTACCCTTTAGTTAGGACCTTATATCTCGTTAACTATTAATATTAGAATTATCAAAATTATTTTAAACACTAGAGGAAGGTTCAGCCTAATAATAAAAATGTAATTCAATTATGTAATTGTTAAAACAAACGTTCAGCTTGAACGAAAAAGAGGCTTTTACTGTATTCTTCCCCCCTTAAGCCAATATTTGGAAATATGTAACTTATTTTAGTAGAGGTTTTCCATTTGCAACCCAAATTAAATTAATTTACTTTCTCCTAGCTGTTTTACTAGTTCTTACAATCCCTTGACGTTTCCCTAACTTTTAGACCCATTTACAAATTCCTAGACTTTTTCAAGTTTTCCAGATACTAGGGTGATTACAGAATATTTTAAAATCCTTTAAAGGAATTATAGAAAATTTATCATTAAATATAGGTAAAATTAGGGGGGGGGGGGAAGTATAAAATTAACTATACAATAAGAGAAAACGGTTGCCAAAATAATCTTCAAAATAAAGTTGATAACCGAAAAATAAATTAATTAAAAGTAAGAACCATCTTCATTATTACATTATTGATTAAAACTATCACTTTTTCGGAAAAAGAAAATAGCTATGGGTAAAATATCAACTATTTTAATTTCTTCAAACTTTTGAGGTAATTTGAAAAATCAAGCGAATAAAATTAGCAGGATGGAATCTACGGGCTCTTATATAATTATGATAATAGTTAACAATGATTATCAAATTAGACCTTAAGCTTGTGCTGTTTTTTTTAATTAATGTATAATTTTATCACGAGAGATCGAGTGCGTGGTACATAACTCGTTATTTAAAAAATACCATAAGCAAACAGTTCCAGATAAGGGAATTGTCTTTAATTTCCAACAAAGTTGACCCTAAATACCAATGTTTTCTACACGAAGGAATAACCCTGACACATTTATTTAAACATTTGGTCAGCAAAATGTATTCAAATTACTTACCGAAAAAACTAGTGCATTAGATAAAGAATATGGTTGAATTCTTTAAAAACCGGCACGTAATTTCATAAGTTAATAATTACATTTCATAAGTGGGATGTTCCTATACGCCCGAATTTTAAAAACGTTTTTATCGTTATGTGTGTTGATGTATCGATTTTGTCGATATCAGATTATATTCTGAAATATCAGACTAGTTGTTGCTGTACTAAATGTAGTATTTTTAATTTGTTTTTACCAAATTGACATATTTTACTGTGTCACTAAAGTAGTGTTTTCATCCTTTAAATACCATATATACAGGAGTCTTCTGCTGGTTATTTATAAATATTTATAATTTAATTTTCTTTTAACTAATATTTTTTATTTTATTTTATTGAATGTATTCGTTTTTGAAAAATTAATAATTCTATTGATATATTATTTATTTAAAAAATTTAACACTGGAAAGATAGTTGAACTTTTGATCCGACGTATATGGATTTCTTAATAAAAAGATTTTAGAAAAGAAAATTTAAAATAAATTAAAAAAATTCAACGTACGGGACTGACACTAACGCGCAATGTAATTATAAACTTATGATACTTCGTAAAATTTTCACAATTTTAAAAATTACATTAATGCTAATGAAAAAATATCAGAGCACATTCGAATATTTAACAGCGCGAAAGATAGGGGTAACTGTCACACTTATGAAAAACGTAACTATAAACTTATGATACTAGGTAAAATTTTAACAATTTTATAAATTACATTAATGCGAATGAAAAAATATCAGAGCACATTCGAATATTTAACACCGCGAAAGATAGGGGTAACTGTCACACTTATGAAAAACGTAACTATAAACTTATGATACTAGGTAAAATTTTCACAATTTTAAAAATTACATTAATGCTAATGAAAAAATATCAGAGCACATTCGAATATTTAACACCGCGAAAGATAGGGGTAACTGTCACACTTATGAAAAACGTAACTATAAACTTATGATACTAGGTAAAATTTTAACAATTTTATAAATTACATTAATGCGAATGAAAAAATATCAGAGCACATTCGAATATTTAACACCGCGAAAGATAGGGGTAACTGTCACACTTATGAAAAACGTAACTATAAACTTATGATACTAGGTAAAATTTTCACAATTTTAAAAATTACATTAATGCTAATGAAAAAATATCAGAGCACATTCGAATATTTAACACCTCGAAAGATAGGGATAACTGTCACACTTATGATAAACGTAATTATAAACTTATGGTAATTTTCCATTAAGGCCAAATAAAAGAAGGTACGCGGAAGGTCAAACATGATTGAGATCTCTCGAGGATGAGTTTCGTTTGGTGGCTTATCGCGAAAAAGGATCAATTCTAACTTTTCAAAACGCGTGAGTGATATCGAAAAGGAAATCGACTCGAAACAAAGGCTTAGGAGCGCAACAAAACTAAGAAAGCTCGATTCTTTGCAAAAGGATGTTATTTCCTTCTCAACGTCGTAATTATTCTCAGTGAGTCCCGCTTCAAAAACTAAAACGCGCCACAGATTTCGGTACTCGTTTTTCAAAATCAACGCCTTACCGGGGAAAATTATTGTACGAAGATGGTGTGGTCACGATTATTTTAAATTAACGCGCGAGCGTCGAAACAACAAAACGCGCAACAAGTTGGTCAAGGATGAAACCACTGGGATTGAGGTTAATGGGAATATTTCAAGTGTACCGGGTTAATAAGTTTGGAAGGCAACGGCATTTACATTTTACGTGGTTTTGGGATGGTACCTTTCGGTACCGTTTTAATTAGGTTCTTACGCGAATAAACGACCGTTTAGTTATCATATTATTTAATGTATTTGTACGTTTAAGTTGGTCATTTATCTCAAAACTAAAAACACGAAGATGGTAGCTATTATTTAGATTCAGATGTTCTCAAATCATATTGTTGTTCGCTTAATTTCGTCATCCTGGGTGACTAAACAAAGCGATCAAAAATATGAAGATAGCAGATGGGGAGAGGTATACACTATCAGTATAGTTATGATATTAAGAGGCAGTTCCGATCTAAAGCTAGGTTAATATGATAGTTGGATAAATTTTGTCATTTCATCTGAATAAACAAACGATTTTCATCTGACTAAACAAAAGATAAAAAATAGTATGGTATAAATTTATTAGTCTAAATATTATTTAAAATTGTTTTTCAATCTAAAGCTAGGTTAATGATTAATTTACTCATTCTCAGTGACTAAACCAAGCAATCACAAGAAGGAAGATAGCAAAAAATCTTAGAAATCTTTAAATCATCTTAGAAATCTTTAAATCATCTTAGAAATCTTTAAATCATCTTAGAAATCTTTAAATCATCTTAGAAATCTTTAAATCATCTTAGAAATCTTTAAATCATCTTAGAAATCTTTAAATCATCTTAGAAATCTTTAAATCATCTTAGAAACCTTTAAATCATCTTAGAAACCTTTAAATCATCTTAGAAACCTTTAAATCATCTTAGAAACCTTTAAATCATCTTAGAAACCTTTAAATCATCTTAGAAACCTTTAAATCATCTTAGAAATGTTTAAATCATCTTAGAAATGTTTAAATCATCTTAGAAATCTTTAAATCATCTTAGAAATGTTTAAATCATCTTAGAAATGTTTAAATCATCTTAGAAATCTTTAAATAATCTTAGAAATGTTTAAATCATCTTAGAAATCTTTAAATCATCTTAGAAATCTTAGAGTATGCACGAAAATTAGGTTTTTTTTCCTAGCTACCAGTGGGTTACAACATTACGATGTTCTCCAAGCTACATACAGATTAAAGTTAATTTATCAATTTGTTAATTAAAGTATCAAAGTATCAATGGAAAAAGGCTCGCTGTGAAAATCTGAAGAAAAAGATCTCTTTTAAATAAAACATAGTTCATCAAACAGCCGATAAAATGAAATTCTAAAAAGTGTAGTTCAGTCGAGTAGATTTTTCTGGGGTGTCCATAAATAAAACGGTTGTCGCCAATTACAAGTACCAGCTCGCACCAAAATGGCACCGAATTTGGCGGAAGCGACTAAATACGCGTTAAAGGAAAGAAATTAAACGGTTCGCTTCGACGCGCGTGCAGCTCCGCAACCATATTTTTAATCAGCCGATCGGGTTCGCGATTACGCGGGCTTATCAAGTAATGGATGCATGCTCAATTAAAGGCAATTACTGGAGCGAGGGGCTGAGACTGGGTATGGCAACCAAGGCTTACTAATAAGCACCTCGTGTTAGGGCTCGGAGCGCCTCAAGAATGTATACGGCCTGTTTGCCTCGTGATTTCCGGCAGATAATCCCCGCCCCTCGCCTATCTTTGCGTAACCTTTACCCCTCCTGGTCGGCAAGGGCGGGGGGTAGACACTCCGGTACAATAGCCGGCTCTATGGAAACAGAGGTTACAGCTACATATTTACTTAATTCCGGAATCTTAAAAACAATTTCCGTTCAAGTTTGTATCGACACATCTAAGCGCCGAAGCAAACGTGTAGCAGCCCCGCTTTCGAGCTCGGAATATTAAACTGGCCCACGTGGTCCTTTCTGCACCCCAAAAACCTACAACGGCGGTTTAGTTAATACTTGGTAACGGGATCATTAGTTAGCGAAGTGAAAACGTAAATAAGCGGTTTCGTTTCAAAAGGGTTCAAAGGTAATCTTGACCGTGTGCGGGTAGATATAACGTTGGGCGTGACGATAGACGCTATGGTAACAATGAGGTTAACCACGTAATGTTACCCACAGGAACGTTTAGTCTTCCACGGTGCTATGCAGGCTTATGTCCACACTAACTTGTCAGTGCTGAACTTACCGTTAACAATGTTTAGTCTCGTAAATTCAGCAATAGACTTTCTTACAAGGATCGAAAGATACTACTCTTCGCTGTAAATTACTACAAATTAGGTGTTAGAGACTACTCTTCGCTGTAAATTACTACAAATTAGGTGTTAGAGACTACTCTTCGCTGTAAATTACTACAAATTAGGTGTTAGAGACTACTCTTCGCTGTAAATTACTACAAATTAGGTGTTAGAGACTACTCTTCGCTGTAAATTACTACAAATTAGGTGTTAGAGACTACTCTTCGCTGTAAATTACTACAAATTAGGTGTTAGAGACTACTCTTCGCTGTAAATTACTACAAATTAGGTGTTAGAGACTACTCTTCGCTGTAAATTACTACAAATTAGGTGTTAGAGACTACTCTTCGCTGTAAATTACTACAAATTAGGTGTTAGAGACTACTCTTCGCTGTAAATTACTACAAATTAGGTGTTAGAGACTACTCTTCGCTGTAAATTACTACAAATTAGGTGTTAGAGACTACTCTTCGCTGTAAATTACTACAAATTAGGTGTTAGAGACTACTCTTCGCTGTAAATTACTACAAATTAGGTGTTAGAGACTACTCTTCGCTGTAAATTACTACAAATTAGGTGTTAGAGACTACTCTTCGCTGTAAATTACTACAAATTAGGTGTTAGAGACTACTCTTCGCTGTAAATTACTACAAATTAGGTGTTAGAGACTACTCTTCGCTGTAAATTACTACAAATTAGGTGTTAGAGACTACTCTTCGCTGTAAATTACTACAAATTAGGTGTTAGAGACTACTCTTCGCTGTAAATTACTACAAATTAGGTGTTAGAGACTACTCTTCGCTGTTAGAGACTACTCTTCGCTGTAAATTACTACAAATTAGGTGTTAGAGACTACTCTTCGCTGTTAGAGACTACTCTTCGCTGTAAATTACTACAAATTAGGTGTTAGAGACTACTCTTCGCTGTTAGAGACTACTCTTCGCTGTTAGAGACTACTCTTCGCTGTTAGAGACTACTCTTCGCTGTTAGAGACTACTCTTCGCTGTTAGAGACTACTCTTCGCTGTTAGAGACTACTCTTCGCTGTTAGAGACTACTCTTCGCTGTTAGAGACTACTCTTCGCTGTTAGAGACTACTCTTCGCTGTTAGAGACTACTCTTCGCTGTTAGAGACTACTCTTCGCTGTTAGAGACTACTCTTCGCTGTTAGAGACTACTCTTCGCTGTTAGAGACTACTCTTCGCTGTTAGAGACTACTCTTCGCTGTTAGAGACTACTCTTCGCTGTTAGAGACTACTCTTCGCTGTTAGAGACTACTCTTCGCTGTTAGAGACTACTCTTCGCTGTTAGAGACTACTCTTCGCTGTTAGAGACTACTCTTCGCTGTTAGAGACTACTCTTCGCTGTTAGAGACTACTCTTCGCTGTTAGAGACTACTCTTCGCTGTTAGAGACTACTCTTCGCTGTTAGAGACTACTCTTCGCTGTTAGAGACTACTCTTCGCTGTTAGAGACTACTCTTCGCTGTTAGAGACTACTCTTCGCTGTTAGAGACTACTCTTCGCTGTTAGAGACTACTCTTCGCTGTTAGAGACTACTCTTCGCTGTTAGAGACTACTCTTCGCTGTTAGAGACTACTCTTCGCTGTTAGAGACTACTCTTCGCTGTTAGAGACTACTCTTCGCTGTTAGAGACTACTCTTCGCTGTTAGAGACTACTCTTCGCTGTTAGAGACTACTCTTCGCTGTTAGAGACTACTCTTCGCTGTTAGAGACTACTCTTCGCTGTTAGAGACTACTCTTCGCTGTTAGAGACTACTCTTCGCTGTTAGAGACTACTCTTCGCTGTTAGAGACTACTCTTCGCTGTTAGAGACTACTCTTCGCTGTTAGAGACTACTCTTCGCTGTTAGAGACTACTCTTCGCTGTTAGAGACTACTCTTCGCTGTTAGAGACTACTCTTCGCTGTTAGAGACTACTCTTCGCTGTTAGAGACTACTCTTCGCTGTTAGAGACTACTCTTCGCTGTTAGAGACTACTCTTCGCTGTTAGAGACTACTCTTCGCTGTTAGAGACTACTCTTCGCTGTTAGAGACTACTCTTCGCTGTTAGAGACTACTCTTCGCTGTTAGAGACTACTCTTCGCTGTTAGAGACTACTCTTCGCTGTTAGAGACTACTCTTCGCTGTTAGAGACTACTCTTCGCTGTTAGAGACTACTCTTCGCTGTTAGAGACTACTCTTCGCTGTTAGAGACTACTCTTCGCTGTTAGAGACTACTCTTCGCTGTTAGAGACTACTCTTCGCTGTTAGAGACTACTCTTCGCTGTTAGAGACTACTCTTCGCTGTTAGAGACTACTCTTCGCTGTTAGAGACTACTCTTCGCTGTTAGAGACTACTCTTCGCTGTTAGAGACTACTCTTCGCTGTTAGAGACTACTCTTCGCTGTTAGAGACTACTCTTCGCTGTTAGAGACTACTCTTCGCTGTTAGAGACTACTCTTCGCTGTTAGAGACTACTCTTCGCTGTTAGAGACTACTCTTCGCTGTTAGAGACTACTCTTCGCTGTTAGAGACTACTCTTCGCTGTTAGAGACTACTCTTCGCTGTTAGAGACTACTCTTCGCTGTTAGAGACTACTCTTCGCTGTTAGAGACTACTCTTCGCTGTTAGAGACTACTCTTCGCTGTTAGAGACTACTCTTCGCTGTTAGAGACTACTCTTCGCTGTTAGAGACTACTCTTCGCTGTTAGAGACTACTCTTCGCTGTTAGAGACTACTCTTCGCTGTTAGAGACTACTCTTCGCTGTTAGAGACTACTCTTCGCTGTTAGAGACTACTCTTCGCTGTTAGAGACTACTCTTCGCTGTTAGAGACTACTCTTCGCTGTTAGAGACTACTCTTCGCTGTTAGAGACTACTCTTCGCTGTTAGAGACTACTCTTCGCTGTTAGAGACTACTCTTCGCTGTTAGAGACTACTCTTCGCTGTTAGAGACTACTCTTCGCTGTTAGAGACTACTCTTCGCTGTTAGAGACTACTCTTCGCTGTTAGAGACTACTCTTCGCTGTTAGAGACTACTCTTCGCTGTTAGAGACTACTCTTCGCTGTTAGAGACTACTCTTCGCTGTTAGAGACTACTCTTCGCTGTTAGAGACTACTCTTCGCTGTTAGAGACTACTCTTCGCTGTTAGAGACTACTCTTCGCTGTTAGAGACTACTCTTCGCTGTTAGAGACTACTCTTCGCTGTTAGATACTACAATTAGGGGTTTGATACTAAAAAAAATCAAAAATTTATTTGCCTGATTTTTTTGGGGTCATTTTAATATCCCCTTACTTTTTGGAAGCATTTTCAAATTCCTTGACTTTTCCCTGACCTTCTGGAAACATTTTCAAATTGCCTGACTTTTCTCTGACATTTTGGAAACATTTTCAAATTCCCTGAATTTTCCCTGACATTTTGGAAACATTTTCAAATTCCCTGACTTTTCCCTCACATTTTGGAAACATTTAAAAATTCCCTGACTTTTCCAGGTTTTCAGGGCGTGTACGAACCCTGCTGATGGAATAAATAGGTGATGCACCGCAAATTTCGTAGAGTAAACTAAAGACTTAATTTTCAAAATATCAATTTAAATCGTTAGAAATTCTGAAGATGGCGACAATCCTTATTAAATTAACTTCGAAATGGAGATTACGTTCTTTCCGCCTTCACCCAAAAAACCGCCTTTTCCAAACTGGAACTTCTCTTGGTTTTTCATCTCGGTCTAAATCGTGAGTGTCAATCTTGGGAGAAACTTCATTTTTGCCCTCCCTCTGCCGGCAAACCCCGTAATTAACGGAAATTTCCGATGAGGTTCCTCGCCAACCTCTTTTTTGGGGTTGCCCCCTTCTTGACTGCACTCCGCCACACAACTCACGCCAAGAATGTTTAGACGTCAACCGATAATGCGTAGCCCAAACTACAGCCTCTATCTTCATGATCTCCGGATGATATTCTCCGCCCACACGGAGAAAAAGCGCTTGATTGCACCGGAGTGTCTTCCCCCCTTCCCCGGGAAAGATTGCGCGCGGAAAGGTGGAGGGGCGTGGCTTGATTCTAGGGAGTCACGACGCGAACCGGGTGCTGGCCTCGCATTCTCCGTTCAGCCGATTGCAGCTCAGCGCCATTTATTAGAAGTGGGAGACTTCGAGGCGTGGACTCGGTTCGTGTCGGCGCCCACCCCCTCAACCGGGTATTCTCTCTTTCGTTGAGGTCCTTCTTTAATTACGGGCGTACACACTCTTTCCCCAAATATTTCCCTCTCTTTACCTTGAAGCGGAAGAGTTAACGGGAGGAAGAAAAAATTGACGTCTGCTCGAAGCGGAGAAGAGACGAGTTTTGGGGTCACCTCGCGGAAATCGAGTGCCGCCGCTTCATTAAAGTTATAGGTCCCCAACCACTATGGGCATTTCTTCGGAGTACATTCTCACCTCGCAAACAGCTCTCGCGCTCTTCTCGTGAGTAGTTCTTAGATAATGTCTTTGTCTAATACGTATTCGGGTTGAAAGTTTGTAGTTATAGGTACTCAACGGGGCTGGGCATTTTCTCGAAGTCCATTCTCACAAGCCGACCGTATTAACCTGACTCATTACCGGTGTGGTTCTCCTATAATGTTTACTTCATAGATATTCAGATCAAACGTGTATACTGATAAAACATCTCTTCCAGTTTTCAGAACCTGACATTTTACTCTCACGATCTGCTCAAGAGCGGTTCTCAAATAAGGTATGTCTCATACATACTCGGCTCAAACGTGACTACTAACAGCCCATAACTTATCTCCGGTGATGGGCTTTTTCTCGAAATAAATTCACAGTTCACAATCCGCTTATGTTAACCTGATATTTGTCTCTTACGGTCTTCTCAAGAGCGGTTATCAGATAATACTCTCAGATAAAACGTGTTTACTGATAGCTCATCTCTTATTTCGCTCAGTTTTCTAGAGAAAGCGCGTGTTCTGTTATTCGCTCAATTTCGAATTAATAAAGCTCTTTCGCGCTCAGCTAAATAAAAATTAATAGATTCACATCAAACAGCTCACCGAACAAACAAAACTAATGACAGTTCATTAAAAAACTTAAAACTAATTTGACTGTATTACCTATTTTCAGCAACAAAATACATTGTCGAACTACCATATTTATTTAAAAATTCCGAAAAAAAATCAAACAAATATTAGCTCACCTTGTTCTTGCTCAATTTATTACTAAGTGAAGCGCTCATCAAACCAAAGAGACACTAGCACTCCCTCTGCTCATCTAACCTATATACTTTTTACATTCTCGATCATCTCGCTCAATTAAAACTAGGGCTGCACCGATATGGGTATAACTGATATATCGGCTATTCGTGGCCGATAATATCGGGAGATATTAACAAAGTTATATCATAACAGTATAGTAGTGTATATGATAAAATCATTGTAAAAGACGGTTCAGTGCACTGTCATACCATTTTATTCTAATTTTTCATGAAAAAAGTTTCCAAGAGGATATCCGAATATGTTTCTTTTCACTTTACGCGATACATATTTTCTATCACAATTTCACAAATCGAATGTCGTAGTTATTTATTTGTTTACACTCGTAACCTCCTGTCTAAAAAAAGGTATGATCCAGCTTTTGAAATCTGGCGTACGTGGCGCGGCAAATCAAATAAAATATTATCATTAGTTAATCAAGAATTTTCTTATTGTTAAATGTTTTTCTGAAAACCTTTTCCTAATACCGGTATCGGCCAATATAATAATAATAATAATCAGCTAGGCTAATACCTTAGGCCGAAGTCATCAAGCCGATATAGGCCGATACCGATATTAGAAAAAAAAGCCGATATATCGGTGCATCCTTAATTAAAACTAAAATAATTAGTTCTTATCTTCACAATTTTTTTAAAATTTTCCGCTACTTCCAACTCCAAACGCTCCAAAATGAGTGGAGCGTGCCCATCACCGGCCCTCAAACGTGCCCACCCCCCACTTGGTCGTCTCGAAGTATTGACTCTCGTTTTGGGAATATATGGGTGTTATTTTCTTCGATGTACTCGTAATTGGCAGGCGAATCCAATCAGGGTTTATGATCAGCGTGACCAAACCGCGAAATGTTGAAAAGGAACGCGTCAACAGTTCGAATAAAAAGGTCTTTTTGCGAAATCGAGTTGTATCTTCTTTTCAAATTTTATAATTTATGCGGGATTAAATGGAAAAACTTGGTAAATTTATTTTGTAGAGATCGAAGCTACGGCAATATTGGTAAATATCGCGTCTCATTTTACAGCAACTGGAGGTCACCATTTCGAAATTTCAAAAATTAAAAGACGAAGCATTCAGCCTAAATGGGGGAAATTTTATTGCGAATAAATAGTGAAACTATTCGGTATTATATTGGTTGTATACTATTGGACCGAATCCCGTTTGACCGAATCCCATTGAACCGAAAAGAATTTTCGGTTATAGCCCAACATGGCGGGATTCAGTTGAATGGGAAATTTAAATCTGGTTCGTTTTCACTTCGGGTAGGTTAGTTCAGGTTGGGTTAGCTTAGGTTAGGTTAGGTTAGTTCAGGTTGGGTTAGGTTAGGTTAGGTTAGGTTAGGTTAGTTCAGGTTGGGTTGGGTTGGGTTGGGTTGGGTTAGGTTAGGTTAGATATGGTAGGCAACTATTTCACGTCGGGTCTTATCAAGGTTTTTTTCCAAAATTAAACCCGGAAAATATCAAATTTCAAGGGAAAAAGGTCTAAAAATATACGTCGGTACGAAATAATAAATATTTAAGACATAGTTTAGTCCAAAGTAGATATACTATCGTCACGTAACCTACAATATATAAATATGTATCACTAACGGTATATTGAAATTCGGTTGAATGGTACATTCGGACGAATGGGATTTCGGTCCAATGGTCTACAATCTATTATATTCAGCCAACTTATTAAAGCTATTAGATTAAGACAAGCTATTCAATTTTGGATCTGTCTCCGGCAATTTTATATACAAATTCCAAAATCCGGCAAAAATTATATAAAATATCACCAAATTCGGAAAAGGATCACCAAATACAGGGGGTAAAAAGAACGGGAAAACCACCAAATCCGAAATTTCTTTGAAATGTGCCAAAAAGCTTCGAAATTACTTTAAACACATTGGACATTAGCCCAAACGTTTATGAAATGAGCCAAAAATCTTTAAAATGTGCATAATCATCTTGAAAATGAGCCAAAAATCTTTGAAATGTGCATAAACATCTTGAAAATGAGCCAAAAATCTTTGTAATGTGCCCAAATTCTTTGGAATGAACGACAAATCTTTGAAATGAGCCACAAATATTGGAAATGAGTCCAAACCTTTTGAAAAAAGCCAAAACACATTGTAAATGAGCCCAAACGTTTTTCAAATATGCCCAAAAAATTTCGAAATGTGTCAAAGCTAGCTTTGAAATGAGCCATAAATATTGGAAATGAGTCCAAACGTTTTTTGAAAAGAGTCTAAAAATCATAAAAATTCGAATCAAATCCTAAAAATTCTAATAAAATCCTAAGAATAGTTGATTTTATAAAATGTCTTTACGCTTGCCCAACTTGTTGAAATGTTGCCCTGGAATAGTTCAGCCAATGCCTAAGAATGAGTTCATAAGCTCTTTAGTGGGAGAGAAAACGGATCCACAGCTGAAGCGGGGAGGCAACATTTCAACAAGATGGCCAAGGTTATTTTATAAAAAGAACTATTCGAATCAAATTCTAAAAATTCTAATCAAATTCTAAAAATTCGAACCAAATCCTAAAAATTCGAATCAAATCCTAAAAATTCGAATAAAATCTTCAAAATTCGAACCAAATCTTCAAAATTCGAACCAAATCCTAAAAATTCGAACCAAATCCTAAAAATTCGAACCAAATCCTAAAAATTCGAACCAAATCCTAAAAATTCGAACCAAATCCTAAAAATTCGAACCAAATCCTAAAAATTCGAACCAAATCCTAAAAAATCGAATCAAATCCTAAAAAATCGAATCAAATCTTCAAAATTCGAATCAAATCTTCAAAATTCGAACCAAATCTTCAAAATTCGAACCAAATCTTCAAAATTCGAACCAAATCTTCAAAATTCGAACCAAATCTTCAAAATTCGAACCAAATCTTCAAAATTCGAACCAAATCTTCAAAATTCGAACCAAATCTTCAAAATTCGAACCAAATCTTCAAAATTCGAACAAAATCTTCAAAATTCGAACCAAATCTTCAAAATTCGAACCAAATCTTCAAAATTCGAACCAAATCTTCAAAATTCTAACCAAATCTTCAAAATTCTAACCAAATCTTCAAAATTCTAACCAAATCCTAAAAATCCGAACCAAATCCTAAAAATCCGAAAAACGTATCGCGGAGCATATGAACGAAAATGCGTTTTGAGAACTCGAGTTAAAAATTGTTCAGCAACAAACTTGATCATAAATATAGGCTCGTGTGAAAAGACCTTAATACGAAGCACTAACCGGAACAGTCGCGCAATAAAATTAGGAAAACTGAAGAACAATATATCAACTTAGTGGCCGATACCAAGTCAGAGTGGAGGACACGATATAGAAATAAAAATCAATGAGTGTCCGCCAGTAAAAAAGGGGTTGGAGTGGACATCAGGGCGTCCGTGAAGGTCACTTCTTGACCCTTTGGCAGCCACTCAATCGATGAAGTCGCCACACGAAGGACGTATTAAAAACAAATCAAACCGGACTTGGTTTTTTTTTGTTCTTCGGAGCGGCGGGCGGCGCGGGGGGGGGACAGTCGCCCACCCCCGAATTGAGCGAGTCCGGGCATGTTCGGGACACGCCCCGAGAGAGGGCGCTCGAGCACTGACAAGGGCCGCCATGCACACTCGACTGAGGCCTCATCAAAATTCAAATCTACGCTTTTTTCTCCTAGTTCGCTTCTTTTCTGCCGTGCTGTTACATCCGAACTACCTTCGGCCGCGCCACCGAAAACACTTCCTTGATAGATTTTATACGTTATCTGCCCCCTGCCTACGTAAAAAATAAAAGAAGAATTAACAAGCTCGTCCCCGGGGGAGACACAATCACGAAAAACAGTTTAAAGGGACAGTAGTCTTCGTGTGCAGTGGTGCTAAAACGTTTTTTTTTAGTCCAGGGTCCGGGGAAAATATGGCAAATAGTGGCCAATGAAGGAATATTGAATATTTTATTTTACTTATTTACATTCAGTAGGTGTTTCTACAAAATAAAGATGATAAAATACGCGAAAAAGTAGATTAGTCCATAATTAAAAGGGATAATATAGCTAAATCCTAAACAAATTTGAAGAAATTAAAAAAACTTACTAATAACTCGTACCAATACGTCTTCGAGCAAAAAACGCGAAACTCGGATCAAATAGATCTTCGAGTAATAAACTAAATTAAAATTAAATAAAATAGCCAGAAATTCCAACGGTAGACCGGTTTCGTTCTATTTGGAACTCATCAGTACCGTGCGGGAAATCTGGCTGGCGACTGTCAAATCTAAAGGAGAAACTAAGCCTAAACATTAAAAATTTCAAAACGCGTTGCATATAGCAACGGAAAGTCGAAAATAAAAATAAAGGAGATCACGTGTAAATTGTTTTTTCTACGTCACTAGCTACAGCTATTGAAAATAGAGATCACGCGCTTGAGTCGATAAAAATTTTGAAATTTGAAGTACAACACGTCCACGTGCGAAATGTGTGTAAATCGAATGTCTGAAAGCTGTCTGCTCATTCAAAATTACCTACAAACTTAATTAAAAAGTATTTAAGCAGATGGCGCTACTTAACTGTGATGGATCACCTTTTTATTTGTGTACAATTGTTTTCACATTATGTAATTTTTTCAGAACCAACGTATTAGCGACCGAAACGAGCCTATGATATAGCGTCTGTTATTAAAGGCATAAAAAGTTTTTTTTTTTAAAGGGGAACGGGCAGTGGCGTAAATAGCGCCCCCGAAGCGCGGGGGGGGGCCCAAACGTTTATGATTAAAATCAGTGCTATTTAAAAGGGCCCCCGAGTCGTTTTTCGCGGGGGGCGGAGTTCCTAGTTACGCCACTGGGAACGGCCAAGCTTTTCCAAATATGGCCTTATTTCCGTATCAAAAGATTAACAAGACGTTCAATATACTAACTTGTACCTTTTTTTGTCTTGAAAAAATAGCTTTTGGCCCGAAATGTTGAAACGAAAAATAACGCCGGGTGTTTGGGTTGGAATTTTCGCCGCCATCTTAGGGGCTGCCGCCAGCGCCCCTAACCCGTATGAGCGATTTGCGAACTATCCTAACTTTTAAAATCGCGCAATTTAGGCTTATGTATCTTATAACTGGAAGGCGCCGCACGTGCAAAACAATTTTTTTGCGTCTTCAGCAGCGCGCGCTTTTACGCGGTTTTTCTGCCTCACCGACTTCTCACCAGGTGTCGCGGCGGACACGCCTCTTTTAGATTTCCCGAAATGTCTTTATTTTATTAAAAATTAACCACTCAATATTTTTTGATGCGGTTTTCGCCATAAATTTTAGTTTTTAATGGGCTATAGGGCTATCTAACTGGTTAAAGCTTGACCGTTCCCCTTTAAATAAACCTATCAAAATATAAGCAAACGATGCAAAAATTATTATATTAAAATGAAATTATCATTATTTATAAAGAAAAGCTAATATCGTCTGCTTTAACCGCTATCTATCTAGGTTTCCATGGCGAACCAAAGGGGGCGTAGCGATAGTTTTCGGTCTCGAATATCACAAGGGTTTTAGTTAAATATTAAATGCAACATTTTAGATGCACTTTTTTAAATATAAAATTTCAAATTGTATTCGTTTAACAGTACCTCCATTCGGAAAATTAAATATTTCAATGAATGTTTTAATGCATAATTAGATTAGAATCTTCTACCCGTAGCCATAACAAATTTGAAGCCACAATATTTCAAAACGTTATAAGCGTTTAACATAGCCAGTAAAGCACATTAAGTGGAATAAATCTGTACCAAGAACTAGTTTTCCCCCAGAAGATAAAACGTTTTCAATCGCATCGAAAGATGGTCAGTTTTAGGGAACCAATCAAATACTGAACCGTTTTGATAACCTTAAAAAACCTGCAAGGTAAAAATTGCGACGGGCTTTTGTTTTGACATGGCAACCGAAAACGTTTTTGACAACATGATTTGGAATTATTTCCGTTGAATATAACATGGGAATCTGAAGGATTTTAAGGGTGCCCCCTGTGAAACCTTTTAAAAATTGAAAATTTTGGAAATTTCAAAACCGTAAAAAAAAAATTTTAATTGATTTTAAAAATTATATTTTTTTCAAAGTTTAAATACAATTTGGTCAATTGGGGGACCCTTAAAATCCTTCAGATTCCCATGTTATTTTCAATGGAAATAATTCCAAATCATGTTGTCAAAAACGTTTTCGGTTGCCATGGCAAAACGAAAGACCGTCGCAACTTTTCCCTTGCAGGTTTTTCAAGTTACATAGAGGTGTACATTATACCCGACTTTGAACAAAATCGGTGATTATCACCTCGGGTCGTCTCCTTGTTAGTCATTACCCCGAGTTCTTCGGTTTCCCCTTCCATAAAACCTTGTTCGGGTTAATAGTGAGTGTAGGGAGCTGTTGGCTCACGTGGCAGGAAGGGCTGGCCACCACCGTCCTACGCATTGTAATCCGGCCACCTGAATTAATTATAATAAACATTAAAAGTCGCTAGATGACTTGGGCCTAGGGTGGTGCCTTGGGTATTAGCCTAGCTGATTATTATTATTATTATAATAATTATTATAATAAATAAATAAATACATTCTTACATTCTAATAGTGTTGTAAGTCGGAAAATTGTCCGTATGTTTCCGAATAAAATTAAATAAAGTTTTCATTACAAGATTAGTCTAATATATTGTTTGCAAATTTAAATAAAGCGGCCTTTTCGCGTATGTTTTCGATTCTTCAAGTAAAACTAAACCTCCAGACTAGGTTAAACTGATTAACAATGTAACACTATTAATGTTTTGTAGTATGTTTACCCTTAAAAAGTATTTTATTTTTAAATTTTTTATTTTTCCGCAAAATTAACAACACTACATTCTCACAGCTCGGCTACTAGAACCTACAACAACAGCGATAAACGTATTCCTTTCGTACGGAATAAAGGTTGATGGGGCGCAGGCTAAAAATAAAGTTCCGTGATACCGATAAATCTTTTCTCGCGCATGAAACGATCGGGTTAAAATGTCCATTAGCCTGGATATTTGTGCGAGCGCGCGCCACTCTAGATGCGCCGCGTGCTGGGGGACCTTGGAAGGCGATTTTGCATAAACGATTTAGCTCCAGATCTCATCAAAGACAAGGACCCGACGCGTACTTTTCACCATTCGGAAAATATACCAGATACCGGTTAATTTCATCGCTGTTATTCTAACGCCGAAGTTTGAAGCCCTTATTTTGAGGTGCTAAAAAGAGGTTAAAATGCCAATTCAACCACGATCTCAATACCAGATAATCTTTCGCTAAAAGTGTATTTCTTAAAGGAAAAGTCCAGGTTGGGTAAAACTTGGGTCTATTTGAAAGATCATGTTTAAATATACTCAAAAATATCAGTCGTAAAATTGTATCATTTTTTTAATAACGAGAAATTAATTTTTAAACGAGCCAAATTTACCCGCCAAGCGAGCTGCCATTTTCTTTCGCCTTCCCTCCGCATACCGCACGCGGGAAACAGAGCGCTGTTAAAGCCTGTTATAGCGCGAACAGCGCGTGATTAAAGTCCTAAAACGTCACCGCGAAACAAAATGGCAGATCACTTGGCGGGTAAATTTGGCTCGTTTAAAAATTTATTTCTCGTCATTAACAAAAGATACAATTTTACGACTGATATTTTTGAGTATATTTAAACATGATCTTTCAAATAGACCCAAGTTTTACCCAACCTGGACTTTTCCTTTAACCATATTTGCAATAATGCGCTACTTCTGTATTTATTGTAGAGCCATCTAGGACAGTTTTCCATATTTTGAAGTTAATAATAGACGTTGAACGGAGTATATTCAAGGTTGCCTCAATATTTTCAGATTCAAACTTTTTTACTTTTATCAGATGAATTTTCTTATAGTTTAGTATGAAAGTTACTCTTCAGATTACAACGTTGGCATTACAACAACTATCCAAGATAAATTTAAATTCTCAAACTTTTTACGAATTTCTAAAATTCTGTGATTTTTTCCTGACCCCTTATTTCGAAATTGCATGATTTTTTCAGAATTTTTAAAAATTTCTGATTTTTCAACTTCCCTCCATTCTAATATTCCACGTTAGCTTATATCTTAAAAAAAGGATTTTAGTAATGAGAATTTCACATCTAACATTTAAAATTATAATAGATAAAAATTTCAATTTAATTTCTAATATTCTAAGCAAAATATGGTTACAAATGTTAATTTTATTTCTAATTTTTATAAGTTATCAAACAATTGAAATTAATTTTATGTCTATATAAATCTTATCTACAAATTGATAAATGGGAATTTAATTATATTCTAAATTGTCTTAGACACATCTAATAATTCAAATTGTGATGTAAATTGATAAATTGTAATTTTATTTCTATAGAAATTCACCACCTAACAATTCAAATTGTGATATAAATTGATAACTGGTACTAGTCCAAACTATCTTACTGCTACGAATCGATAAATTGTGTATTTTACGCGTATGATTCCAAGATATCGTATATCTACAAATCGATAAATATATTATTTAATTTCTAAGCATTCCAATTAGTGGTTTTTCGTGAAAAAATGGTAGTAAACCCTAGACACCATCAATTTTCATCAAGCGATTGAATAAACGCTTCTCAACTCGAATCTCACGAGCGCGGTTCAACAGACGCAGTCTTGATTCAACTGAAAACATTTCACGATTTCAATCAGTGGCGGCGGCCAACAGAAAAATGGATCTGTCAACCTGACTGATTGACGTTTCGGAACCAAAGCTCAAACGCTAAACTATAGTGCTAGTCATCGGACGAACGTTTCGAGTATTTCGCGAAATCATTGAATAAGAAATGAAACGGGGACTCACCAGCTTAAGAAGGTCAGTGAGAGGTCAAAGTTGAACACTTCAGGTTCGACGAATAAGTCCACATCCGAAATTTCGTCACGAGCCGAGATCACACTAAAGATAAAGTATTAAGACATTTTATTTGCACAGAACACTAAAATATAAGTTGAACATTTGGGCAATAGCACCGCACTGAGCACGAAAATTTGTCAACTATTTAGGCAATAGCACAGCACTGAACACTGAAATGTATGTTAAGCATTGAACACTTGAAATATTTTAAACATTTCTGCAACAGCACTGCACTTAACACTAAAATATTTGTTTAAGCATTTGAGCAATACTACCACACTTAACACAATATGTGAAGGATATGGACAATAGAAACGCATTGGGCACTAAAATGTTAAACATTTGGACAATAGCACCGCATTGAGCACTAAAATGTTAAATATGTGGACAATAGCACCGCATTGAGCACTAAAATGTTAAATATTTGGACTATAGCACCGCATTGAGCACTAAAATGTTAAATATTTGGACTATAGCACCGCATTGAGCACTAAAATGTTAAATATTTGGACTATAGCACCGCATTGAGCACTAAAATGTTAAATAATTGGACAATAGCACCGCATTGAGCACTAAAATGTTAAATATTTGGACAATAGCACCGAATTGAGCACTAAAATGTAAAAAATTTTGGTAATAGCACTGAATTGAGCACTAAAATGTAAAATATTTGGGTAATAGCACAGGCTAAAAGCCAAAAATAAAGGAAGCTAATCATTTTGTAAAATAACCAAAATTAAAATAGACTAAATATTTCCGCGATTAAAAGCTAAAAGTAAACCAGTTTTAAAATTATTCAATAAAATAAGTCTAACATTTGTGCACTAGAAGCGCACTAAAATTTTAAATTAAAATTTATGTAAAATTTGTGCACTAGAATCACATGGAAAGCTAAAAAACTAGTTTAAAAATTTGAGATATACAAAGCTATTCTTTGTGTAATAGCACAACACTGGACTCTATAGCAAAACAAGTTAAATATTTGTAAAAATTGCCCCACGTCCAAAACCTAAAATAAACTAAGTCTATTCTAAGCAACGATAATTTAATATCAAATTTACAAAGTAAACAAAATCTTTAAGGTATTATTATTCGCAACTAGCCATGAAATATCAAAGATTATATTCCAAGAATAGTTACTTCTTACAAAGGCATATTTCGAAATATTTAAATCATATATAAAAGCTCTTAAAATACGTACGCACATCAATATAATAAAAAACTTCGAAAACGAGAGATTTTTCAATATAAAAAGGGTTAAAAATGGATCATGGTCGAAACGATTATGTAGCGAGAGGCTAAATAATCAATCTAACGTGACAATATTATCAAATATAATTTTGGCTAAGCCTTAATACCGATACCAATACCCGCTTAAATTGTCACTAAAACTTAACCTTAAACGGTTACACCCGACTAAACACATTATATTTTATCAACCAACAATCCGAGATACTGACTAAGCTATTTTAGAAACATTTTATAAATTTGATAGCATGCATATGCATATATATATATATATATATATATATATATATCCCTCTCAGAATCCTATAATACATATCTTACTATATACGTATCTACCTAGGCTATGATAATAAAAAATATATACCTTAGCCGGCTAAAGTCAGTTTTCAATTATCTAAAATCAGGGTTGTCTGCGAGGTGTCGGACACTTTCGTGGGATTTCGTATTTTTGCGATTTTATCATTACTTTTTGATTGATTTTGGGATTTCAATGTTAATTTACCATAGAAAGAGTTTAAAGATTTTGCGATTTTAGACAAAGAGTACGGGATTTTGGTAAATGTCCGACCCCTCGGTTGTCTGATTTAAATCAAGTTATTCTTTTAAAAATAATCATTAATTCAAATCACACTCCAATGTATTCACGAAAATGTACAAACGTAAGCTCCCTCGCCATTCCGAGCAAACTAAATCATATTTAGTTTTTTATTAGTAATTAAATTTAATTCGGATTAATTTAAAACTAAGTTTGCGTTACCGCTGAACTCACATTATCAATCATTTTGTCTAGAACAAAAAAGGCATAAAACTTTAAAAAAATCAATTAAAATCCGATTTCAATCAAATAATTGAATTTTTTTTAAACATAAAAATCAACAGCCAAATTTAACGTCCTATATTGCTCCGCAGTGACGATGTGAAATATTAAAATTACACTCGTATAATTAATTATTTTAATAAAAATAAAATTATACTTTGCCTTTGAAACGTATTCGACATAAGTTACTCGTTTCAAGCGATTAACATTTACTTCTCAAGTCGAAGATATATTAGACACTCGGAACATATTTAACAAAGCAATATCAACGATGGCGACTCATAAAGCGCGAGAAAAAACGTACTGAAACCCGACGAAGAATTAAAAGTCTTCAAATTTCGGTGGACATTAACCCTTTGATGGTAAATCTCGAAGACTGGTTTATCAAAGATTCCGCAGAAACTTAAAAACTTCATTAATTACCGAAGATTTTCTGGAATCATTTGGCGCGAATGGATGCATTCCTCTGGCCCACGTGTATAGAGTCGCTCGTTCTTAGGGCTATCGTACCCAAAAACGTGTTCAGACTCTATTAACGTTTCGTTTCTTAAACTGGAATAAGCAGCCCATGGCTAACGCGAGAAATTGAAGTCCAAACCGCGTTTTACTGTCTTTAAATATGCAAAATCGTATCTCTTTTTTTTTAATTTCTACGTATAGGTGTACGTCTTTCCCAAGGGTGTACCTGCCTTAAATTGTCTAGCAATACGATTCTAAGAATTATTATATTTATTCATTTTATTGGACGATTTTATTTCCAATCTTCCCAGTTTCACTTACAGAGTAAAGTAACTCGCAAAACAATATTGCCTTTTTTACGAAATAACAGTTGTATTATTGCTTTGGTAAAACACGTTGTATTATGTTCCCAATTGCTTTAAATAAAGAAATTTTCCAATTTCAACTTCTTTTATAGATTTTGAAAATGATTAAATGTTAATTTTAATTTAAAAAAAATTAATTTAATTTAACTTAAAGTTGAAATAATTTGCTATGTAGGCTAAGAACATAATTTTTTTAAGTTATTTCCTTCGAACAAATATGGTCATATATTAATTTACATTAGATTAAATCGCAATATTTTTCTATAAACGCGCAGAATACCAAACTTAGGTATCAAGAAATGATACTATTTTGATAGTGGATGTCAATTTCTATAAACATTTATTTTAAATTGAAATTACAGTAATTTTACATTTTATATTAGTTTTAACTTCAATGAACTTAATTTAAATAATTAGGATCATAAGAGCCACGTATAATTTAAATTTAACTTATGTTATTTAATTTTAACTTAATTTAAAATACCTTTTGTTAACTTTAGTGAATTCTGAGGTTTTATTTAAATTTAACAAAAATGCGAGTTACCGCGTTTCGCACCGCGAGTGCGTTCTTTTTAAAGACATTTGATATTTTTATACCGCAGCTACACAAATTAGATTAACTTAATGGGTAAAAAAATATTCCCATTGGGAGAATTTCCCCCTTTGCTATATTGAACAAGAAACCGGGGGATGGAGATAGTGGCGACCTCTTAAAGACGATCTTCGAACTAAATGGGAAATATTTAGTCGTTAATTTATACGGTGAACGCGGATATCTACAACTCTGATTATTCGGCGAATCCATAAACCCGGGTTAATGTATTGTTATTAATATTATTATACTATTGTATCAAGTTCGAAATTTATTCAGGATATATTAGACTAGGACATGAAATCAGACCAATATATGCAAAATAAAACTTGGAATATTCCCAGATAACCAGACCATTTTGCTAAAATTCCGGGTAATTTATGTTTTCATAGATAAAAGTACCAAGTGAAACAATTTATTTTCAAATATCACGAACTAAATATTTTATAACAGCATACTGAGCAGGGTTGTTCAAAATGCATTTTAGTTAGAAAAAGTATTTTGCATTTTGAGTTTATAGGAAACTATTTGGCATTTTGTGGGTTTGATGTGTAGAAAAACCGTTTCAAAATGTTTTTACTCTGGTACCATCATCGCTGCTCTTGTAGAGAAAGTTCGTCTGCAATTTACTCCCAATTACAGTGCCACCGCTTTATTTAAAGTAAACAGAGCAAACTATTTTCAAAATGCATTTTGTATTTTTATTTTGAGCTGCAAAAAACATTTTACATTTTGTATTTTGCATTTTGAGTTATGGAGAAAGTATTTTGCATTTCGCATTTTGAGCTATGGAGAAATTATTTTGCATTTTGCATTTTGAGCTATGGAGAAAGTATTTTTCATTTTGCATTTGAGCTATGGAGAAAGTATTTTTCATTTTGCATTTGAGCTATGGAGAAAGTATTTTTCATTTTGAATTTGAGCTATGGAGAAAGTATTTTTCATTTTGCATTTGAGCTATGGAGAAAGTATTTTTCATTTTGCATTTGAGCTATGGAGAAAGTATTTTTCATTTTGTATTTGAGCTATGGAGAAAGTATTTTGCATTTTGCATTTTGAGCTATGGAGAAAGTATTTTTCATTTTGCATTTGAGCTATGGAGAAAGTATTTTTCATTTTGCATTTGAGCTATGGAGAAAGTATTTTTCATTTTGCATTTGAGCTATGGATAAAGTATTTTGCATTAATAATAATAATAATAAATAATAATAATCAGCTAGGCTAATACCAAGGCACCACCTTAGGCCTAAGTCATCATGCGACTTTTGAAGCCCTTTTGCATTTGAGCTACGGAGAAATTATTTTGCATTTTGCATTTGAGCTATGGAGAAATTATTTTGCATTTTGCATTTGAGCTGTGGAGAAAGTATTTTGCATTTTGCATTTGAGCTATGGAGAAAGTATTTTGCATTTGAGCTATGGAGAAAGTATTTTGCATTTGAGCTATGGAGAAAGTATTTTGCATTTGAGCTATGGAGAAAGTATTTTGCATTTGAGCTATGGAGAAAGTATTTTGCATTTGAGCTATGGAGAAAGTATTTTGCATTTGAGCTATGGAGAAAGTATTTTGCATTTGAGCTATGGAGAAAGTATTTTGCATTTGAGCTATGGAGAAAGTATTTTGCATTTGAGCTATGGAGAAAGTATTTTGCATTTGAGCTATGGAGAAAGTATTTTGCATTTGAGCTATGGAGAAAGTATTTTGCATTTGAGCTATGGAGAAAGTATTTTGCATTTGAGCTATGGAGAAAGTATTTTGCATTTGAGCTATGGAGAAAGTATTTTGCATTTGAGCTATGGAGAAAGTATTTTGCATTTGAGCTATGGAGAAAGTATTTTGCATTTGAGCTATGGAGAAAGTATTTTGCATTTTGAGTTATGGAGAAAGTATTTTGCATTTTGAGTTATGGAAGAAGTATTTTGCAATTTACATTTGGCATTTTGAGTTATGGAAGAAGTATTTTGCAATTTACATTTGGCATTTTGAGTTATGGAGAAAGTACTTTGCATTTTGCATTTCGCATTTTGAGTTATAGAGAAAGTACTTTGCATTTGGCATTTTGAGTTATGGAGAAACTACTTTGCATTTTGCATTTTGAGTTATGGAGAAAGTATTTCCCCCGAAAGGAGGGCGGCACGAAAGGGGGGAAGGGAGTGGAGCCCAGACGATGGTGCCCGAGGATACCCTCAACATAGTAATTATCTATGAATATAAATAAATTCGTGAAGCCAAAAATAGGAAATTAGATGATCCACGCATAAATATGGAACATTAAATTTCCTTCAAACAAAACAACAAAGAAGTGGAAGATTAAAATTTTCGAGACATTTTTTTCTTCGACACGGTAGATTTTGTAATTTGATGACATAAAAGAGAGATAGATCCAAGTAAGAATGAACGACAGTGAGATCTCGCCAATGCTTTTCCGCTTTTTTTTCGGTGGCGTAAAAAATTCGCCAGATGTGCAGGAAAAACCGAAAGTGATAGCATTAGCATCACTTAGCCAACTTCAAGATCTCATCTTTTCAGAGATGGCGCGAGATTTCGTAAGAAAATAAAAAAGTCTTTTGTTGAGATGTTTTAACCTTAATTCCTCTCCAACGTGATGTGAAACATTGTTTCAATCATGATATATGACAAATGTGTCGGGGTTCAAGAAGGGGCGGAGTTTAAACATGGGAAGACGTCAATAGTTTCAGGGCTGGCAATGTTTAGATTTTTTTAACTTAAATCGAATATTTTGATTTCAATTAAAATTTCAAGGATTAATATAATTTAGTATCATAATTTTACCTAAAACAAATGTTTTAATTTTCTAAAGACTTAATCTATATATTCTTTTTCAAAAATACTACATAAAAAATGATTTAATTCAATGATTTTTTGGAACAAAATCAATTTAAATCAAGTTGATTTAAATCAGTCCACCGTGAATAGTTCCCAAAGAAGTGTTGTATAAAGTTGACCCGCACTCTGCACTTAAATTTCCCAGGGTTTAAGTGTTTACTCTTCGGTGTTTGGGTAGCTGTTAAACTGTGAGTACTGCCAGTGGCGGCGTAAGGGGTGGGGGGGGGGCGAGGGGGGCGGTCCGATTAAACTTGAAGAAGACGGACGTGAAAACTTCTGCACGGTCCTGGGGTGTCACAAAACACTGCCGCCGCCGCCCCGGGGACCAAGCCTTCTTAAGCCGCCACTGAGTACTGCCCAAAACCTTTCCGTCTGGAAGCCATTTTGGGTAGTGGTTTGGGCAATTACATTGTGGCAAAAGTGACATAATAACCAAACGTATCCTAATTTAGTTCATATTTGGTATTTCGAAAAAACTCTTTAAAATAGTAACTGAGGTAAGAATAGGTTAGGTTAAGGTGAGGTTAGGTTAAGGGGACGTTAGGTTAGGTCCCTATTACGTTAGATAGGTTAAAGTTACATTAGGTTCACGTTAAAGTTAAGTTAGGTTCACGTTAAAGTTACGTTAGGTTCACGTTAAAGTAACGTTAGGTTCAGGTTAAAGTAACGTTAGGTTCAGGTTAACGTTACGTTAGGTTCAGGTTAACGTTACGTTAGGTTCCGGTTAACGTTACGTTAGGTTCCGGTTAACGTTACGTTAGGTTCCGGTTAACGTTACGTTAGGTTCCGGTTAAAGTTACGTTAGGTTCCGGTTAAAGTTACGTTAGGTTCCGGTTAAAGTTACGTTAGGTTCAGGTTAAAGTTACGTTAGGTTCAGGTTAAAGTTACGTTAGGTTCAGGTTAAAGTTACGTTAGGTTCCGGTTAAAGTTACGTTAGGTTCCGGTTAAAGTTACGTTAGGTTCCGGTTAAAGTTACGTTAGGTTCAGGTTAAAGTTACGTTAGGTTCAGGTTAAAGTTACGTTAGGTTCAGGTTAAAGTTACGTTAGGTTCAGGTTAAAGTTACGTTAGGTTCAGGTTAAAGTTACGTTAGGTTCAGGTTAAAGTTACGTTAGGTTCAGGTTAAAGTTACGTTAGGTTCAGGTTAAAGTTACGTTAGGTTCAGGTTAAAGTTACGTTAGGTTCAGGTTAAAGTTACGTTAGGTTCAGGTTAAAGTTACGTTAGGTTCAGGTTAAAGTTACGTTAGGTCCAGGTTAAAGTTACGTTAGGTTCAGGTTAAAGTTACGTTAGGTTTGGTTAACGCTAGGTTAGCATCCGTTTAGGTTAAGGCAAGGTTAGGAGTATATTGAAATTATAGGAATTTATAGGAGCTCTGGAAGCCCAACCTTTGATGTTTTCGGGAACACCGGACCTAAGACAGAGCTAAGCTCTATTTAGAAGGCAAATTTTTCCCAAACGTTAAGGCTGTTTTCTAATACATTTTTAAAATTATAGCAGTTTCTGGATAGAGCTATAGAAAAACTATAAAATTTCGAAAAAATAGGAATTTATAGGAACAATTTTGAGAAAATAGGAAATTATAGGAGCATATTGAAATTATAGGAATTTAGAGGAATTATAGGAACTCTGGGAGCCCTGTTACACTCGGTAAGAACTAAGAAATAATTTACATTCCAATAACCCTAAATATGATTACTAGTTACTCAATAGTCTACGGTAATTATCTCAAAATCGTACACATGACGACGGCAGTAAAGCGCGCAACGTTGGGAAAAAAAGCCAATTTGGACGGCGACCAAAAATGACTCCATATCACCGGTAGTACCGCTTCCGAGTTATATTAATTTCCAGTATTTCACAGCCTGCCTCATCGGGCGGCATTTCCCAGCAATGGCCTAAACACCGAACGACGCAAAAAAATCAAACTGGTTCGTACGCTTTACCGCTGGAGGGCGCCAGCTCCCGAGCGCGCGTTTTCCTCTCTCTACCCGGACTTGGGAGGGAAAACAAGTCGTTGTGGCCTTGGCAAGATTTGGGACTCGCGTCTCCTAATCATTTCATTACTGACATATCAGCTCTGCGTAGATGTAGAGAATATACCACCATTTTCTACAATTAATTTTATACCAACATTTTAATATCCGTTTATTTCCTCCTTTCATTTTAAGAAAAGGCTTAAGTTAATTTCGTTAGTTGCCCCGCGGCGACATCTATTAGATTGTTTCGGTACTGATTTTACAACCGTAATAAATATAGACGTTTCTAAAATTACAGACACGTTTTTTTTCAGACTGTGGGTGTGCGGGTGATGTTGATGATATCACGGAGTGATGTCATGAATTGCGTCACTCTAGAATAACTTCTTGGCAGAGGAATTTTCCGATAGCGTTTATTTAAAAACTCGTTAGGCCTATTTGTTAAGCCTATTATAGTAAACTAAAAACCCATTTTTATAACTTCGTGTAGAAAGGGGGGGGGTGTTAGTATCTACATCCTAGTAGTAACTTTAATTTGACTCCGGGGGGGGGGGGGTTCTATGAATTTTTAAAAGACTGCCCCCCTCCCCCGGACAAGGGAAATTTTACATAATAAACCATTGGTTGAATTTCCAGTTAACCTGCAATTTGAAACAAAATCCAAGAAAAATAGCATAGTCACGATTAACATAAAGGTAGTTTTTGGCCAATTTTGATTATAATTTTAATTTGCAGGCGTTTCTACGATAGGATCCTTTTCGAAGTAAACGTACACTGTTAAAAAAAAAGATACGATGAAGTTCTATTTACACTAAATCGAAGCAGTTTAAAGGGAGTATAGCGTTTTGAAAATTTGGGGCTGGGGGTGTGGTAAACATGGTGGGGGGGGGGCAACAATTTAATTTCAAATCCAAATTTCGCACTTAACTTAATCTGTAACAGAATCTACCATTAAGACCGGAAGAAAGGCACATGCGTCTGAATTTTGCATAACGCAGTAGGAATAGCAGGGTTCCTACCAAATTTCCGGAATTAAATTCCCTGACTTTTCCAGGTTTTCCCTGACCAATTTGCCAAATTTTCCCCGACCATTTTTGTAGAATAAATGAATGGTTTGAGGTAAAATCTTTAAAAATATTTATTATGTATTTTTAATACATCTTTAAAAAATTTATTTGACTGATATTTTCAAATTCCTTGACTTTTCCCTGATGTTAATTTTAGAATAATTTTCAAATTCCCTGACCTTTTGTAAACATTTTCAAATTCCCCAAATTTTCACTGACCTTTTGGAAACATTTTTAAATTCCCTGACTTTTTTTCCCTAACCAGGTTATCCAGGTCATGTACGAACCCTGAATAAGTGCTACTACAGACTTTTCATCCTTAAAGTTATTCAGCAGCGCAACTAGCAGTGAAGGCGTGAATTTTGTTGATACACCATCGAATTATTTACTACCAATTATGTATTTATTTATAGTTAGGGAGGATGAGTATGTCAGCTAGGCTAATACCCAAGGCACCACCTTAGGCCCAAGTCATCGAGCGACTTTCAAAGCCTTCCGCGTTGAGTTTGCAAGTTCCCTACCCGATGGTTTAAGGGGTTTACCCCCGAGCTCTTCGGTTTCCCCTTCCATAAAAACTTGTCGAGGTTAACGGTAATAGTGAGTGTAGGGAGCTGTTGGCTCGCGTGGTATGAAGGGCTGGCCATAACCCTCCTACGCATTGTAACTATTATCCTTAACCCCAGCAAGTTTTTATGTAATGTTGTAACGATACGTGAGCATTATGGTCTAGTTTGCGCTTCCACAACCAAAAGAGATACTGATTGTATTTTGTTTTAGAGGGGAGGAGCTTACTGTTAGAGAGCGACAGGGAATCAGAGTAGCGCTGAAAATCGTCTTTATACTAAGTATAAGTAGGCGGCTACAGCAGCCTAGTTGTAAATGAAGATGCACCATTAACTAGCCGGGCCCTGACTTAATGCTGACCACTAACTTCTCCGATGCTCGGACACTCGTGTACAGGATTATGGATATTTTCCTGATTGCTGAAACCTAAATTCCACAGATTTTACGGGATTTTGTATCTCAATGTGATTTCGAAAATTAAGTGATTTTGAGATATTAAAGCAATTTTTTTTTAAATAAAGTGATTTTGAGATATTAAAGCAAATTTTTTAAATAAAGTGATTTTGAGATATTTTAGGAAATTTTGTTAAATAAAGAGATTTTGAGATATTAAAGCAAGATTTCTTAAATTAAGTTATTTTGAGACATTAAACCGCGATATTTTGAGACATTAAACTGCGATATTTAGAGACATTAAACCGCGAGATCTTTAGAGACATTTAACCGCGAGATATTTAGAGACATTAAACCGCGAGATATTTAGAGACATTAAACCGCGAGATATTAAGAGACATTAAACCGCGATATTTAGAGATTTTGAAATCGTTATTTCAGATTTGAAAGCGTGATGAGATTTTAAAGCTTGATTTTCGTGTTGATTTCTATGTTTTTTGAAATGTTTGAACCGCATATTTGATATTTTTTAAACGCTCAATTAAAATAAATTAATCTTTGCAACAACCATCCTTATAAATACGTCCTTATGGTACACTTAGCTAAAAAATTCCTTTCTAATTTATTTTACCCGGAGGTATCATAGTAATGGTATTTCTAATAATTTTTGGCATCTTTAAAAAAGGTATCTTAGCTAAGGTAATTTTTTTATAATATCCGCCAAACTGCCTGAAAACATTTCACTAACATCGAAGGAATATAAAATTGCTTCTGACTTTCATTACCATTTGGCGAGTTCAAAATAAGTTAATCGGATTTGGGAATTTCGGCTAATAAAGCAACCATGAAGTAGTGAATAGTTAAAAGGAAACTTTGGAAATAAACTAATTATTAGTTAATTTCCAAAGTTTATTTTTAATATACATATATTCGTAAGTGGTATTACCACTTATGATATATTAAATATATTTTGTTAATTTCTTGCAGTACCCGGTAGCTTTCGGTTGTAGCAAAATATTATTCCTTATAATTTACTGTAAGTTATTATAATACATCAAGTATTTTGAACATGCATTACAATATTAAAATTTTCAATGTCGTGCTAAATACAATAGTAATTTTTCCACTAGTAAACTTAATAAATTTTAATAGAAATTCTATTTAAATCCTTTCTACGATAAAAACCATTATGGTCTACAAATTGAAAATTAATTTGTAGAACAGCGAGCTTAAAATTTCTAGTAATTTCTTTTTGAGGGGTAATTAAACTGAAAAACTGTATTTAATTTAAATCGATTTTTTCCATTTTATTAGTTTTAATTGATATTTTTTTAAACATTTTACGTATATTTTTCCTTAGCAAATGTATCGATAATTTGCATCCATTTTTAAAGGTAAACCTTTATTAGTAACTATTTTCTACCGGACCTATTGTACATTTTAATAAATTGCAGAGAAGAATAAAAGGCGATATAAATCAATGTATTAATTTTTAAAAATATTAAAATTTTATAATTTAAATCTCTTCGCTTAAGCCGATATCGGCCGATACCGATATTATAAAAATAGGCCGATACATCGGTGCATCCCTACTAAAATTAAATCAATAAAATAAGATTTAAATAAAATAAATTGATTCTAATGCTTGTTTTCCACTGGCGCGCGCAACGACGCGTTTCTCAGCTTTGAAACGTTCAAACGTTTTTACGCGCGTAAAGAAAATAACATTATGACGCGCGCTAGTGGAAAACAAGCTTATATATTTTTGGACTTTTTAAAAAGTCTAATGCTTGTTTTCCACTGGCGCGCGCAACGACGCGTTTCTCAGCTTTGAAACGTTCAAACGTTTTTACGCGCGTAAAGAAAATAACATTATGACGCGCGCTAGTGGAAAACAAGCTTATATATTTTTGGACTTTTTAAAAAGTCCAAAAATATATAAACCAAAATAAAACGATTTTTTCGACTATTTTAAACCCCTGGCATTAATCAATTAAAAACTAACTCGATCTAAACAAGTTAATAGTGAATTTAATTTGCCGGGACTATTTTTAGATGAGCACCGGAAGGAAGAGAATGGCGAAGAAGAAATATCCAATTACAAAGGGATCGTCCTCGGAATACGGAGGATGTCGGGTATCGAATTATACGCCAAGAATGAGAAAGAGATCGAAGAATCGCACTAAGGATGTCACCGACTATCCGTCATGTCAAGTACGTCCGGGGGACACTTCCCGCCATCGGAAAAAATATCTTATATTCCCTCTTCAAAATGCTGGATCAAATTTGATTCCAAAATTAACCACAAATTTTTGAAGATCGAAAATTACAAGCCAAAATGTTATCATTGCCCAGAATGTGTCTATTTGAGGCTAAAGAGAATGAGGCGATAGGTGGTTTATTTTCGCGAGAATGAGGCGATTTTGATCCACCTCACGCTCTAACGATAGGTGGTTTATTTTCGCTTGTTCCGGGATTTCGGTGTAGGGTAAGAAGAGTAAGGCTATGACGTCATTTTACTCCGATTCTGTGGTGGCGAATAGTTTAAGCCAGAGTCAGGCCCGTAGCCAGCGAGGGGGCCTAAGGGGGCCTGGCTCCCTCAGAAATAATTTGTGCCCAGTCAGAAAATATCTGTTAGTGCCCCATCGTGCCCCCTCAAAATGTTCCTGTGCCCCCTTACAATAACGTTGTGCCCCGATTAATACCGGAAAAGATTGCGAGAAGCCGATGTAAATGCTTCTAAATCCACTAAATTTATCATGTTTAAATCATTTCAATTTCAATATTTAGGAATATTTGTTCCTATTTTACTTTAGTTATGACATATATTAGGGCGATATATACACATTTTGAACCGGACGCCACAAACTCTCTCCTTAGGAATTTGCTGGGCCCCCTCAACTGAAAAATCCTGGCTACGGGCCTGGTCGGAGTAAAAAGGTTATTCCAAAATAGCTGACTGTAGCCATTTTAGCGGATAAATTCTATCTAGCAGACGACAAAATCCGATTTACTCCTTTACACCTCCTTTTCAGTAGTAAAAAGAGTATCCCTAATAATCCGGAACAAGCGAATAGTTTATGGGCCGGAGTAATTCTCATCCCCGGAACAGGCGAATAAAACGTTTTAGGGTTAAAAGAGTACACTTTTAATCCGAGAACAGGCGATAAGAAACCACCTAGTCAATAATAGTTAAAAAGGAAAGTCACTATTAAAACCTACATTTTGAGACTTTGGCGACAGATAATCGATATCTAGAAAATCAACTTTAAAGGTTATGTATCGGTACAGATATCGCACCGTTTGAAATATCAGTGCTGGTTTAATATCGAAAAACTGATATCGATTGAAATAGCTGTATGAATTTAATAACGGTAAAATACTTCTATCAAATAAAATATTGGTATCTTCGTTAAATTTTTTATATCAAACTTCGGTATGAAATTAATATGGGTAAAATCTTCATATCAAGTCAAATATCGGTACCAATTTAAAATTCGTAAGATTTTCATATAAAATTTCAGTGACAATTTAATTTCGGTAAAATCTTTATGTGAAATCAAATATCAGTAAAAACTTAATATCAAATCAAATATCGGTAAATATCAGAAAGTGTCTTTTCGGTTAAATTTTTATATCAAATCAAATATCGGTGAAACATCTTTAAGTCAAATCGAATACTGGTTACCATTTTTTTATCAAATCAAATATCGGTGAAACATCTTTAAGTCAAATCGAATACTGGTAATCATTTTTATATCAAATCAAATACCGGTAACCATCTTTAAATCAAATATCTGTAAAACCGATTATATCAAATCTGTAAATCAAATACAATATCGGTTGGCCAGATGTCATCACACACTATACACATTGGACCAAGAAAACCAAAAATATTTCAAACGTCCTAGGAGCAACAGCACTGCCCACACAAGGAGAACGCAACCCGTCAAAAGTCGTGCATTTTCTCGCGTACATTTTTCATTGGTTAGACGTTCAGCGTAAAGGCTCGTCCAATAAAATTTGTACACAACACTGCGTTAGCGTGTTTAAACGCTAGCTGTGTTTGTTACTCCTAGCTGCAACCCACGACTCAGTCATCCAACTAAATTTCACGGGCCATGAAGCCCAAAACGAATAATTGAGCAGTCAGGAACGTAACGGAGGAAACACAGGCTCTGGTTGGCAACAGGGGACATGATGGGAATGAAACTGCTTAAGTGATTGAAGAAATCGGACACTGGGTCAAAATGGAGGCGGTCTTATATATGCCGGGGCACGGAGCTTTCTAATGACGCTTTTCGAATGCGCTGCGGCGAGTGGCCGATTTCCGAGAGTCTTTCCGCCAAAAGCTCTTTCACTTCCGTTTTGGGAAACCTATATTTTATCATCTCAATTTAAACTTAAGTACCACCACCCCTTTAAAGACGTTAATTTGGAAAAGTGGTCTCGAACGCCGCTTCCATTTTAAGAGTTTAAAAGACAATACAAACAGCGTCGTAATAGAATTAAATTGGGTCTCTTAATTATTGTTAATTTAGGTTTGCGTGCACGAGTGCCAGATAATGGTATACGATAATGGCGGATAAAACTGGCAGAACTACTGCACTCGTAGCCAAAGTTCAATTTTACAAATTCCTCATTTAATTAAAAAATCAAATAAATCGATTTTTACATTTTATTATATATATAATAATACAGGGTTCGTACAAAATTTCCGGAATTCAATTCCCTGACATTTCCAGGTTTTCCCTGACAAAATTGCCAAATTTCCCTGACCATTTTTGTAGAATAAATTTATGTTTTGAGGTAAAATCTTGAAAAATTTTAATTGTGTATTTGTTTTTTTAAATTTATTTGCCGGATTTGTTTTGGGGTCATTTTAAAATTCCCTTACTATTTTGGACCATTTTAAATTTCCCTGACTATTCACTGACCATGGGGAATCATTTTCAAATTCCCTGACTTTTCCCTGACCTTTTGGAAACATTTTCAAATTCCCTGACTTTTCCCTGACCTTTTGGAAACATTTTCAAATTCCCTGACTTTTCCCTGACCTTTTGGAAACATTTTCAAATTCCCTGACTTTTCCCTGACCTTTTGGAAACATTTTCAAATTCCCTGACTTTTCCCTGACCTTTTGGAAACATTTTCAAATTCCCTGACTTTTCCCTGACCTTTTGGAAACATTTTCAAATTCCCTGACTTTTCCCTGACCTTTTGGAAACATTTTCAAATTCCCTGACTTTTCCCTGACCTTTTGGAAACATTTTCAAATTCCCTGACTTTTCCCTGACCTTTTGGAAACATTTTCAAATTCCCTGACTTTTAATAATAATAATAATAAGCTAGGCTAATACATATAATATATAATTATATAAAATTATTGGCTTTCTTTTCTAACTATTTGAGGGATATTAAACTTCTATGCATTATGGAAATTAAAATTTAATACAGTCTAAATTAAAATTAAATTATATTTATTATTTTGATTCTCTTTCAATTTGAATTGTTACTGAACAGCATTTTGCGGTTTTGTAATGTATTGTGTAGTTTTAAATTAGAAATTATTTTAAGAACAATTCGGTTGAAATTTCGGTTTAATAGTCATTAATTTCTTTTTAGATGTAAAACCTAATCAAAAGCACAAAAAAAAATAGTAATACACCAATGGAAATTTATAAAAATTACAGAAAGTAGCGAGTTATAGATATAAATTGCGATAAATTCTTGGAAATCACAGAAAATTGCGATAAATTCTTGGAAATCACAGAAAATTGCGATAAATTCTTGGAAATCACAGAAAATTGCGATAAATTCTTGGCAATCACAGAAAATTGCGATAAATTCTTGGAAATCACAGAAAATTGTGATAAATTCTTGGCAATCACAAAAAATTGCGATAAATTCTTGGCAATCACAAAAAATTGTGATAAATTCTTGGCAATCACAAAAAATTGTGATAAATTCTGGGCAATCACAAAAAATTGCGATAAATTCTTGGAAATCACAGAAAATTGCGATAAATTCTTGGAAATCACAGAAAATTGCGATAAATTCTTGGAAATCACAGAAAATTGCGATAAATTCTTGGAAATCACAGAAAATTGTGATAAATTCTTGGCAATCACAAAAAATTGTGATAAATTCTTGGCAATCACAAAAAATTGTGATAAATTCTTGGCAATCACAAAAAATTGTGATAAATTCTGGGCAATCACAAAAAATTGCGATAAATTCTTGGAAATCACAGAAAATTGCGATAAATTCTTGGAAATCACAGAAAATTGCGATAAATTCTTGGAAATCACAAAATATCAGCGATAAATCAATGGCAATCACAGAAAACGCGATAAATCAATGGAAATCCATAAAAATTACCGAAATCAAGTGATAACTCAATGGAAAATATCGCTGTATCAATGGAAATCACAATCGAATAGCTAGGAATAAACCGAAATCGCAGAGAAAGCACAGAAAATCATCGAATATTTTTCGAAAATAACTTGCACCGAATCGATTTATATTTAACGAAAAATAAGGTTGAAAGCAAATACATGTTTATTCTATATTCCAAGAGTCTCTTCTTCATTGGTACCACGCTAGACATCAATTCAAAGTCAACAATTACGGCACTCTTAGACTAAGTATTCCGGCATAATATCAAGAGGTTCGCATTGTATCGCAAACGGAAGTCGAGACCACAAAACGGCTTCGATATTTACGACTTTGAATAGCTCGCCAAACGTCGCCAATAATATTCACTTCGGCTGACCTATTGACCCCCGAGGTTTGGTCAAACGACCCATAACCGCGACTTTTCCATATTCCATTCTTCCTCCTCGCGAACCACAATTCATTCACGCATCCCAGAACCCTTTGTCCACCGAAAACACGCTACTACCAAGATGTTCAGTACACGAATGTTCAATAATATCATTCGCTCGGCGAAAATATGTATTTGCGACTTGGGTTTCCGTTTAAAAGATGGCCATTTTGAAGGGCAAATCACCACCACAAGGTCCAAAATTATCTAATTTTTTAGTACAAGATTTTAGTAATTTTTTGGAGATGAACATTTTGAAAAGTCGAAATCGCCCATTTGGGCACCTCGGATGAAAATACTCCTACGAGAAATGTATTATTTTATAACATTTATCGATTTTCAAACAATTATGGTCTCTTTTCCAGTCAATTTGATGAATACATGGCTTCTAATAGTTCGATAATATAAAATTAAATGAATTCTTAATTAAATTTCATTCATCTTTTCATATTTTAGTTTGCTTTGTATTGGAATTGTTTTGGTACTAATTTTTTAAATTATTTATTTATCTATCGAAATATATTACGTGATTTATATACTTATTTATGAACTATAAATTCTAGACGTAATAGTTTAGAAACTCTTCTGTGTATGACAGGTGGCAAATAGTGGTAAATACCGACATGACTAATAATACCTTTACTTGTAAATATTTGTTTTTATTCAAATATCAGGGTGACCAGGGAAAAGCTTTGAAAATTTTATAGGAAAAATAGGAATTTTAGGGGCGAATTATAGGAAAATACAGGAAACTAAATAGGCGAATTATAGGAAATATAGGAATCTATATAGGCTAAATATAAAATAGGCGAATTATAGGAAAATATAGGAATCTAAATAGGCTAAATATAAAATAGGCGAATTATAGGAAACTAAATAGGCTAAGAAAAATATGTAAAAAATAATAAGGTAATTATTGCATATCGGTATACTTTGACTCGAATCATCTAGAATATTGATAATGTTTTGTACACTGCTTTCTTGCATTATTGGATCACTTAGCGGATTTACAAAGCACGTATATTTCGAGATTTTGTTCGAAAATGGCAGTATTTACAGTAGATGATGACACGTACAAAAAGTTCTTTCATTTTCAAAAGACCGTGAAATTATAGGAAAATATAGGAAAATAGGTAAGAATAAATGAAATTATAGGAAGGCATTAAAAATATAGGAAAATATAGGAAATATAGGAAGTCTGGTCACCCTGAAATATATTAGCAGAGTTGGCAGATTTTTAACTAGAAAATAGATTGACCTAAAGTAGGTATTTATTTTTTGCTATTTTTTTTTAGATTTTACTAAATTTATTTTTACTAGAATCTTTGACAAATGATCTCAAATCTTTCAGTTTTTCTATTTAAGGTACTTTCTTTTATTTGTTCCACATTTCGTTAGTATATTTACCTTATTTACGCGTTTTTAATGTAATAATTTGTTGTTTAACACTTTTTTCCAATATTTGTAGCTTTTTATCTAAACAAGTGGCATTTAGTGACTTCCCCAATTTTTTCTTCCCAAACGTATTTTGTAAAATCAGCGGGACCCTGGGAAGGTTCATGTGCCCTACATTAGCAGGATTAATACTTATATTATATAGTTTAAATTATACTAGCTACTTCTGCAGGACAATTTTTTAAAAATTGAATAAAAACAACGATATTTAAAAGTACACAAGATCATTTATTTATTTAAATAAAATAATATAAATATATTATATATATATAAATTTTTAATTAAATAAATAATCTTGTGTACTTTTAATATCGTTGTTTTTATTCAATTTTTAAATAATTATATCATATAATTTAGCTATAGTCTTTGGCAAACCGGTCTGAAGAAATTGGAAATCTGCAAATATTACAAATCCTAATCTTAGTTAAAAGGAACAGAAATTTTGAATTGTTATAACTGATATCTACTACCAGAAAAGATAAATATGTTGCATGCAATAATTGCAATTATTTATCTTCCTTCTCTAATAATCTTAAATATCTGCTTTATAAAAACTACCACAGATGGCACCACAAAATACTGAAGGGGATTTTGGCCACCACGTTTAATTACTTTTAAATCCATGTGAGCAGACGATTTCAGGCTGCTAATTGTTTATACAGGGTGAACACGGGAAAAATAAGCAATTTAGAGTCATTTTACAGGAAATGATACTAGTAATGTTATGGTAAATATAGGAAATTTCAGGAACGTTCAAGTGAATTTATAGGAAATTATAGGCATCATTTTATTGAAGATAAATGAAATGATTTTAAAACAGCTTTGGTTCAATAATAATATTAAATTTAATATGAAAACATCCTACACTTTGTGACTAGATATACAGGGTGTTTCAAAAGGTTTTGCTAAAAAAATTAAGTAGTTGTAGGCAGTGGCGGAGCTAGGGGGTAGGCCAGGTAGGCCACTGCCTACCTTAAAATTTTGAGGGGCCCCAAAATCATCCTATAAGGGGTCCCAAATTGATCTAGAAAGGGTCTTAAAATATGTCTCAAGAGATAAAATTATTTATAAATAACAATGAAACAATTGTCGATAATGTATTTAGAGCCTTTTGAGGTATCTCCTAGTAAATAAAACCAGTTATGTGATATTTGGACTCGTTTTACTGTTGTTAGAACTTTTTGTTGGTCTTGTACATCACTACTTTATTTTATTGAAGCATTTCGTTGAGAAAAGGGGGGTCCCGGGTCGGGGGCCCATTTTTTTGGTTTGCCTACCCTCACGAAAATTCCTGGCGCCGCCACTGGTTGTAGGGGGTGAGTTGAGAAGACAAGTATACCTGTTTTTTCGCATTTTCCTACGATGAGTTAAAAGAGCGCCAGAGAGCTTCAAAGTGTGTCCTACTAGCCCCTGGAAGTAGGCTGCAACACGCGCAAATCCAAGCAGCACGGACTTTAAATACTGTTTAAGTTTACTTTTTTACGCTGGTTACTTTGATTTGTTTTTTAAATATCACACGAACCCAAACCTTAATGTACGCATTTCCCCGCTGCTTGATTTTGGGCTTGCTGCGGCCTACTTCCAGGGGCTAGTAGGCCACACTTTGAATCTCTCTGGCGCTCTTTTAACTCATCGTAGGAAAATGGGGAAAAAACAGGCGTACTTCCCAACTCACCCCATAAAAACTCCTTTAAATTTTTGCATAACCCTTTGAAACACCCTGTATGTATTAAGGTAATATTACTTTTTCATTTTAAAACAGCATCCAGCCGTAAAATCCAATTAAATTAGTGCTTTAGTAAAAGGCTGGTTCTTTTGGAGCACCTTCTATCGAACTTTAAAACTATATTGGAAGCAAAGCGTGAAGTACGAAAAACAAAAAATAGGAATATTGTTCCATTTTAGGATGTTATAGGAAGACAATCGAAAAATAGGAAATCAGGGTTGCCACAAAATTTTCAGATTCAAATTCCCTGACTATTCCCTGTTTTACCTGACCATTTTAAGAGATTTTCCGTGACTTATTAAGGCCAAAATGTTTCTTTTATATTTTACTTTTATCAGAAGTTAATAAATTTAGATGGACTTATATTTCAGTAAAAAGGTTATTGCAATGTTGAAAAAATTAGTCAAACATTCAAGGAAATAAATGATAATCGTGGAATTTGTCATAGATCTAGAGTTAAATTACCTTCAAAAAGTGCCCAGATAAAATTGAACTCCCTGAATTTTTACCAAATCTTAAAATTCCCTGACATTTCCCTGACTTTTTATGCCCATTTTTAAATTCCCAGACATTTCCCAGACTTTTTATGCCCATTTTTAAATTCCCTGACATTTCCCTGACTTTTTATGCCCATTTTTAAATTCCCTGACTTTTCCCTGATTTCCCTGACGTGTGGCAACCCTGGAAATATTATAAAATAAAGGAAGTATGGTCACCCTGTTTATAGAATATAATATGCCTGTGTTAAAATAACGTAGCTTCTAGTTAGGACATCTTGGCTCTTAAATTGTCCAGCCAACAAAACCGGATTTTTAGAATAAAACATACAGTAAAGGTTGCGTTTAAGACGTTCTAACAGTAAGCTTGAAAGGAACTTAAATCGGTCTGGTATCTCATTGGTTCCCTAAAACTGACGCACGCGCCAGTGACGTAGTCCCCCCCCCCCTTTCGTGGCGGGGGAAATCTAGTCCACGCACTCTTCCTAGGAATAAATACATGCGCTCTTGAATTCTCCAGGGTTGCCACTGATTTTCCCTGGCTGTCTAATATAATTTTGTCTGACCAATTTAGACTTTACCAAATAAATATGGTTAGGAAAAAGCATATAGAGCATTTTACGCTATTCGCAGATAACAACCGAAAAAATATAAATAATAAAAACGTTAGTACCAATCGAAAGAAAACTGAATTTCCCGACTTTTTAACTTGTTCTAAAAATTCCCCGACTTTTTTCCGTATTCTTAAATTTTACTTTTTCCTTGTTCTAAACCAGACTTTTTCCTTGTTCCTAAATTTCCCTGACTTATTTTCTCGTTCCTAAATTTCCCTGACTTATTTTCTCGTTCCTAAAATTCCCAGACTTTTTTGCTTGTTCCTAAATTTCCCGACTTATTTCCTGGTTCCTAAAATTCCCCGACTTATTTCATTGTTCCTAAAATTCCACGACTTTTTTGCTTGTTCTTTAAATTCCCTGACTTTTTTCCTTGTTCCAAAATTCCCATGACTTATTTCCTCGTTTTTAAAATTCCCTGACTTTTTCCTTGTTCCAAAATTTCCCTGACTTTTTCCTTGTTCCAAAATTTCCCTGACTTATTTCCTGGTTCCTAAAATTCCCAGACTTTTTGCTTGTTCCTAAATTTCCGACTTATTTCCTGGTTCCTAAAATTCCCTGACTTTTTGCTTGTTCCTAAATTTCCCTGACTTTTTTCCTCGTTCCTAAAATTCCCTGACTTTTTTGCTTGTTCCTAAATTTCCCTGACTTACTTCCTGGTTCCTAAAATTCCCAGACTCATTTCCTGGTTCCTAAAATTCCCAGACTTTTTTGCTTGTTCCTAAATTTCCCTGACTTATTTCCTGGTTCCTAAAATTCCCCGACTTATTTCATTGTTCCTAAAATTCCCCGACTTATTTCCTGGTTCCTAAAATTCCCCGACTTATTTCATTGTTCCTAAAATTCCACGACTTTTTTGCTTGTTCTTTAAATTCCCTGACTTTTTTCCTTGTTCCAAAATTCCCATGACTTATTTCCTCGTTTTTAAAATTCCCTGACTTTTTCCTTGTTCCAAAATTTCCCTGACTTTTTCCTTGTTCCAAAATTTCCCTGACTTATTTCCTGGTTCCTAAAATTCCCAGACTTTTTGCTTGTTCCTAAATTTCCGACTTATTTCCTGGTTCCTAAAATTCCCTGACTTATTTCATTGTTCCTAAAATTCCCCGACTTATTTCCTGGTTCCTAAAATTCCCCGACTTATTTCATTGTTCCTAAAATTCCACGACTTTTTTGCTTGTTCTTTAAATTCCCTGACTTTTTTCCTTGTTCCAAAATTCCCATGACTTATTTCCTCGTTTTTAAAATTCCCTGACTTTTTCCTTGTTCCAAAATTTCCCTGACTTTTTCCTTGTTCCAAAATTTCCCTGACTTATTTCCTGGTTCCTAAAATTCCCAGACTTTTTGCTTGTTCCTAAATTTCCCTGACTTATTTCCTGGTTCCTAAAATTCCCTGACTATTTTCGTTGTTCCTAAAATTCCACGACTTTTTTGCTTGTTCTTAAAATTCCCTGACTTTTTTCCTTGTTCCAAAATTTCCCAGACTTATTTCCTGGTTCCTAAAATTCCCAGACTTTTTTGCTTGTTCCAAAATTTCCCTGACTTATTTCCTGGTTCCTAAAATTCCCCGACTTATTTCATTGTTCCTAAAATTCCCCGACTTATTTCCTGGTTCCTAAAATTCCCCGACTTATTTCATTGTTCCTAAAATTCCACGACTTTTTTCCTTGTTCCAAAATTCCCATGACTTATTTCCTCGTTTTTAAAATTCCCTGACTTTTTCCTTGTTCCAAAATTTCCCTGACTTTTTCCTTGTTCCAAAATTTCCCTGACTTATTTCCTGGTTCCTAAAATTCCCAGACTTTTTGCTTGTTCCTAAATTTCCCTGACTTATTTCCTGGTTCCTAAAATTCCCTGACTATTTTCCTTGTTCCTAAAATTCCACGACTTTTTTGCTTGTTCTTAAAATTCCCTGACTTTTTTCCTTGTTCCAAAATTTCCCAGACTTATTTCCTGGTTCCTAAAATTCCCAGACTTTTTTGCTTGTTCCAAAATTTCCCTGGCTTTTTTCCTCGTTCTTAAAATTCCCTGACTATTTTCCTTGTTCCAAAATTTCCCAGACTTTTTGCTTGTTCCTAAATTCCCCTGACTTTTTTCCTCGTTCCTAAAATTCCCTGACTTTACCCTGACGGTTTTACTCGTTCTTAAAATTCCTTGGCGTTTCCCTGACTTAAAACCATTTTGAAATTCCCGGACGTTTCACAGAATTTTGTCGCTTGTTCTAAGTTTCGCAGGATTTGCAGGTACGGCGCATGGCAACCCCGTCCTCGTCTTTTCCAAATGGGTTTTACCCGTGTTAAAAGAAGGAACCTTCTAGTTAGGCCATTTTGTCTCTAAATTGCCCATGATCCAGGGAACCGGATTTTCGAAATAAAACATCTATTATTGGCGACTATTGTAGTAGAGGTAGGTTGGCATAAAAAGTCAAAACGAGGAGAGTCTGGCGAAATGTCGCCATTCTAATTCGCGAAAGGGCCGAAACGTGAAACTGGTGCACATTGAAACCAGAGCGTAGCGACGTCTCTCAAGGAAACCTCAAGGTATAAAGAGTATCGGTTGATAGAGCCACCTACCGGCGAAACGGGAGCCTCCGATTGATGCGCCGCAAATAGCCTTTTAATAAGAGAGGGGGTTCCCGCTGAGAATGTAATACAAACCGATACGCCGCGGCGCAGCACGTGAACGCGGATTTCGTGGGTTATCAACGTGATAGGAGACCGTTTATTAGGCAGCCGGCACCCCCACGGACCCAATAAATCCGCTTTTATTCGCCCGATAGATGGCGTGGGCGGAGCTTAATTGGGTGACGACACACTCCTTTCCCCGGTAAATAGTTTTTAATAGAAATTTCTAACCCGCTTTCCCGGAGATACAATTTGTTATTTGATATTAGACGATTATTTTTATGCCAGTTAAATTTAACCGCGATTGAGCCGAAATTAAACAGATTTTATTAAGTCTCTTTAAAGGTCCTGTAAACCTAGTTGACAACTAAAACAATTATTGGTCGCATTACGAAGTTCACACGTACGCCGCGAGCGAACTTGGCGCTGCGTGTGAAGAAAGTAATAATCAATAATAATCAGCTAGGCTAATACCCTAAGCACCACCTTAGGCCTAATTAATTCAGGTGGCCGGGTTATAACGCGTAATAGGGTGGTGGCAAGCCCTTCATGCCACGCGAGCCAACCGCTAATTACACTCACTATTACCGTTAACCTCAACAAGTTTTTATGGAAGGGGAAACCGAAGAGCTGGGGGGGAAACCTCTTCAACCAGTGGGGAGAGAACTTGCAAACTCAACGCGGAAGGAGTTTTTCCGAGGTTCGAAATTTTAGTTTAAAAAAGCCCACAATTAGAGATAAAGAATGACATTCTTGCTTGGAAATAATTGTAGAAAAATAGGCTTTTTTCTCTATTTCCATCTAGATTAAATCAGTGTATTTCCCAAACAAACTGAACTTAGAGATAAGATATTTCGGTCGACGATTCCAAACTGAAACGGTTGCTGGATAGAAGAAGCTCAAATCGTATCAATCCTATTTTTAGATTCTCAGAAACGTCGCGAATATTTCCCTCAAACATTCGGACTAGCAGTTTTGATACAATTCAATTGTTAGTTCTTAATTAACTCGCTAGTTCTATAATTACAAAAATTGGGGAAAAATACGAAACGAAGTTTTCAAAATATGAATCAAATGAGGACCGTGGTTTCAAAACCGGAATCAAATGAGGACCGTGGTTTCCAATCGGGAATCAAATAAGGACCGCGGTTTCCAATCGGGAATCAAATGAAGACCGCGGATTCCAATCGGGAATCAAATGAAGACCGCGGTTTCCAATCGGGAATCAAATGAGGACCGCGGTTTCCAATCGGGAATCAAATGAGGACCGCGGTTTCCAATCGGGAATCAAATGAGGACCGCGGTTTCCAATCGGGAATCAAATGAGGACCGCGGTTTCCAATCGGGAATCAAATGAGGACCGCGGTTTCCAATCGGGAATCAAATGAGGACCGCGGTTTCCAATCGGGAATCAAATGAGGACCGCGGTTTCCAATCGGGAATCAAATGAGGACCGCGGTTTCCAATCGGGAATCAAATGAGGACCGCGGTTTCCAATCGGGAATCAACTGAGGACCGCGGTTTCCAATCGGGAATCAACTGAGGACCGCGGTTTCCAATCGGGAATCAAATGAAGACCGCGGTTTCCAATCGGGAATCAAATGAAGACCGCGGTTTCCAATCGGGAATCAAATGAAGACCGCGGTTTCCAATCGGGAATCAAATGAAGACCGCGGATTCCAATCGGGAATCAAATGAGGACCGCGGTTTCCAATCGGGAATCAAATGAGGACCGCGGTTTCCAATCGGGAATCAAATGAGGACCGCGGTTTCCAATCGGGAATCAAATGAGGACCGCGGTTTCCAATCGGGAATCAAATGAGGACCGCGGTTTCCAATCGGGAATCAAATGAGGACCGCGGTTTCCAATCGGGAATCAAATGAGGACCGCGGTTTCCAATCGGGAATCAAATGAGGACCGCGGTTTCCAATCGGGAATCAAATGAGGACCGCGGTTTCCAATCGGGAATCAAATGAGGACCGCGGTTTCCAATCGGGAATCAAATGAGGACCGCGGTTTCCAATCGGGAATCAAATGAGGACCACGGTTTCCAATCGGGAATCGAATGAGGACCGCGGTTTCCAATCGGGAATCAAATGAGGACCGCGGTTTCCAATCGGGAATCAAATGAAGACCGCGGTTTCCAATCGGGAATCAAATGAAGACCGCGGTTTCCAATCGGGAATCAAATGAAGACCGCGGATTCCAATCGGGAATCAAATGAGGACCGCGGTTTCCAATCGGGAATCAAATGAGGACCGCGGTTTCCAATCGGGAATCAAATGAGGACCGCGGTTTCCAATCGGGAATCAAATGAGGACCGCGGTTTCCAATCGGGAATCAAATGAAGACCGCGGTTTCCAATCGGGAATCAAATGAAGACCGCGGATTCCAATCGGGAATCAAATGAGGACCGCGGTTTCCAATCGGGAATCAAATGAGGACCGCGGTTTCCAATCGGGAATCAAATGAGGACCGCGGTTTCCAATCGGGAATCAAATGAGGACCGCGGTTTCCAATCGGGAATCAAATGAGGACCGCGGTTTCCAATCGGGAATCAAATGAGGACCGCGGTTTCCAATCGGGAATCAAATGAGGACCGCGGTTTCCAATCGGGAATCAAATGAGGACCGCGGTTTCCAATCGGGAATCAAATGAAGACCGCGGTTTCCAATCGGGAATCAAATGAGGACCGCGGTTTCCAATCGGGAATCCAATGAAGACCGCGGATTCCAATCGGGAATCAAATGAGGACTGCGCTTTTAAAACGGGAATCAAATGAAGACCGCGGTTTCCAATCGGGAATCAAATGAAGACCGCGGTTTCCAATCGGGAATCAAATGAAGACCGCGGTTTCCAATCGGGAATCAAATGAAGACCGCGGTTTCCAATCGGGAATCAAATGAAGACCGCGGTTTCCAATCGGGAATCAAATGAGGACCGCGGTTTCCAATCGGGAATCAAATGAGGACCTCGGTTTCAAAACTGGAATCAAATGAGGACCGCGGTTTCCAATCGGGAATCAAATGAAGACCGCGGATTCCAATCGGGAATCAAATGAGGACCGCGGTTTCCAATCGGGAATCAAATGAGGACCGCGGTTTCCAATCGGGAATCAAATGAAGACCGCGGATTCCAATCGGGAATCAAATGAAGACCGCGGTTTCCAATCGGGAATCAAATGAAGACCGCGGTTTCCAATCGGGAATCAAATGAGGACCGCGGTTTCCAATCGGGAATCAAATGAGGACCTCGGTTTCAAAACTGGAATCAAATGAGGACCGCGGTTTCCAATCGGGAATCAAATGAAGACCGCGGTTTCCAATCGGGAATCAAATGAAGACCGCGGATTCCAATCGGGAATCAAATGAGGACCGCGGTTTCCAATCGGGAATCAAATGAAGACCGCGGATTCCAATCGGGAATCAAATGAGGACCGCGGTTTCCAATCGGGAATCAAATTGGGACTAATAATCGAAATGGGGGAACTTGTAGTAGCGATGATTGTATAGAAAAGAACTAAGTCTACACTCCGACAAAGTTCTACATTCACGTTTTCGAGGGATGGCTTTACCTTTTTTACGATTAAAAATTTAACAGGGTTGCCACATTTATTTCATAATCAAATTCCCTGACTTTTCCAGGTTTTCCCTGACCATCTCCGGAGATTTTCAATGACTTATTTTGTGCTAAGATTTTGAATTTTCAACCTATATCTTGGTAAAAGTTTCCTATTTGCTACCACAATTAAATTCCCTGACATTTACCTGATTTTTAGACTAATTTTTGAAATTCCCTGACTTTTCCCTGATTTTTAGACTAATTTTTAAAATTCCCTGACTTTTCCCTGATTTTTAGACTAATTTTTAAAATTCCCTGTGTTTTCCCCGATTTTTAGACCTATATCCAAATTCCCTGCCTTTTCCAGGAATTCCAGGTACCGTGGCAACCCTGTTTAAACAAAATGGGAACAATTGATTGAAAATATAACCTAATGGAAACAATTGATTCTAATTTATAACCAAATGGAAAAAATTGCTTCTAATTTATAACCAAATGGAAAAAATGAGCACAAATGATTCAAAATCGTAACCAAATTGGAACAAAATGAGCACAAATGTTTCAAAATTGTAACCAAATTGGAACAAAATGAGAAAAAGGTTCCAAATAAGAACCAATTTGTAACAAAATTAAAAAAAATCTAAATAGGAACCAAATGGAAACAAATGATTCAAAATTTAAAAAAATGATTCGAAATTGGAACCAAATTGGAAACAAATGATTCGAAATTGGAACCAAATTGGAAGCAAATGATTCGAAATTGGAACCAAATTGGAAACAAAATTCAAAATTGGAACCAAATTGGAAACATGATTCAAAATTGGAACCAAATTGGAAACATGATTCAAAATTAGAAACAAATGATTTAAAATTGTAACCAAATTGGAAACATGATTCAAAATTAAAAACATGATTCAAAATTGGAAACCTGATTCAAAATTGGAAACCTGATTCAAAATTGGAAACCTGATTCAAAATTGGAAACCTGATTCAAAATTGGAAACCTGATTCAAAATTGGAAACCTGATTCAAAATTGGAAACCTGATTCAAAATTGGAAACCTGATTCAAAATTGGAAACATGATTCAAAATTGGAAACCTGATCAAAATTGGAAACATGATTCAAAATTGGAAACATGATTCAAAATTGGAAACATGATTCAAAATTGGAAACATGATTCAAAATTGGAAACATGATTCAAAATTGGAAACATGATTCAAAATTAGAAACAAATTATTTAAAATTGGAACCAAATTGGAAATAAATGATTCAAAATTGGAAACATTGATTAAAAATTCTAACCAAATTGGAAACAAATTGGAAATAAATGATTCAAAATTGGAAACATTGATTAAAAATTCTACCGAAATTATCCCAAAATCTTAAATTATTTTTAATTAACGAGGCTCAAAAATGTATTTAGTTTTTAATTATTTCTAAAACTTACTTGCGTACTAACATTGTAAGTTGAAACTAATGTAACGATTCAGCGTTTACCAATTAGCGAACTGCTTTTGAATAGAAATACCAAAATATTTTTAAAAGATTTTGCCTGAATTTACTGCATTTAGTGAATACATCCTCATTTTAGGGTGGTTTAGGGAACTTGAAAGTAATTGTCGGTTATGAAACTTCATTATTAATTATTTTAAAACTAGATGGCGTTATACACTTTACGCTACTTTAGACAAGTTAAGCCAAACCTCCAAAACCTACCTAATAACGTGTTAAGTTGCCAAGTTGAATGTAAAATAAGGTTATTCAAACCTCTCATAAACGCTCTATTTACGACGAGAAAGTCCAACTAATGGCCAATGTTTTCAAAGACTTACCGAATTTCAAGTTAAACTTTCACCGTGTTGGATTGCCTTCTCCTATTACTAACAAGATAATAATACGTAGAAATAATTAAAATCCAAAACCACAATTGTAGCTAATAAAGGTGTAACGTTTCTCAAACCTGGCGTACCTACGACAAAAATATTCAAAAGGTACGCTGTACGAGAGTAGTAATGGCAATATTATCAAAACCCGGAGGAATGGTCTAAACAAAGCGCTATAAATGTACAAATTACTCCGCACGGCTTTTAAAACATTTAATGTCTATTTTAAGCGAAATACGGAAACTTCACAATGCGCGAGATGTAAATAGCAAAACGTAACGAGCGCGTAATAGAACGTAAGATTTTAAATTCGCAAACAAGCGGGCCATCTGAAAGTGACTCAAAGTTTCGGCAATTGTCGCAAACGTGGAAATATGATAAAAGGTTGGTCCGATTCAATGGCGCGAATCTCAACGGCTGGACAAAGACTTGGCTGCAAATGTTCGAGGACTATCCATCTTCATTAGATTTGGAAAATTATCCGTACGGAAAAGGCTAAGACGGAAAATATCTTTAACAATAGGACAAAAATATGAAAGTCATATTTTATTGGGGTCTTTTGGGGAAGGCGAAATGTACGGGCCTTCAAGATGGCGCGATACGCCTAGTAATACGTCGATGATATCGGGCTTTTTAAGCACCTTTTCTAAGCCTTACGATTTTCCGCTTTATACGTGTAAGGCTTTAAAAACGAGTTGGATAAAGCGGATACCTTTGACGTTTTCTCCAGCCGCATTTTGAGGATCTTTAACCTCAGAAACTTGACAAAAAATGGCCATGGATTTCTTTACGTTTTTGTATCTCTCCGGAAGTTTTTCACAGAAAAAAAAAGCATATGGTAAAAATGTTCACCACCATCCCTTTTATAGCGACAAAACTGCGCTCCGGAGAAATATACTCATTTTCGTACGAATTATTATATTTTGTTAAATATAAGAAACAAGGCGGCCGAGACACATTATTACTTTGCAAATCAAATTGACGCTTCAACAAAATCTAATTTTTCAACTTGTGATTTAAAAATCAAATCTATGTAAGGAAATAATTATAATAATTTATGAGACTAAAGTTTTGACAAGTCTGATTTAGAAGGCAAAACAATTTTGACTATAATATTTTAAATTAAAATTTCCAAAACAATTACACAACGAGTGCGTCTTCTGCAGTTCACGGGTTCGGTAAAATGAAACTTAACAAATTTCATTTAAAAAATTTTAGAGTTGTAAGTCGGAAAATTACCGAGGCCTTATTTCCGGAAAATTTTCAATATTTTTCAGAAAAAATAAATATTATTCACCAATTTAAATTTCGTGGCATTTTAGCCTAATTTTTTCGAATTAAAACCTTTAAATTGTAATATAAGTTTAAATTTCTTATTTTTCCGATTTGCGGAAAAGTTTTCGGAAATTTTCCTGCATTTAATTTTTCCGGAAAATTAACAACTCTAAAAAACATTTATTAAAATATTGTTATAAATATTTTTAATTTTTCGTGAAATTGTGAAACCATTATTAAGGGAATATCCATGGGAAAAATCCTTACGTAATGTGAGAGATAATTTATAAAATATCGAGGGGGGTAAATATGTGATTTTTTTGTCGTCCTGACTAAAAAAATCTAAAGTCCGATGACAAAGGCATTGGACGTAGCAGCGACAAAGCGAAGAATATTTATATCATGATTGCGTACGGGGCAGGTAGAATTTTTTCTATGTAGAGATTTCATTTTCTCCAAGGTAGAAAGAGGACTATACTTCGATTCACGGTGATACGTGGCTCAGTGCCCCAGCGAAAATAGCTACACCTCGCTGTTAATACATCGTATCTCGCTTTGAAGAAACATAGTTACTTACTTACATAGTTGGCCGATTTAAATGAATTTAAATAATGTAACTTTTTAAATCATTGATTTAAATAATGTAACTTTTTAAATCATTGATTTAAATAATGTAACTTTTTAAATCATTGATTTAAATAATGTAACTTTTTAAATCATTGATTTAAATAATGTAACTTTTTAAATCATTGATTTAAATAATGTAACTTTTTAAATCATTGATTTAAATAATGTAACTTTTTAAATCATTGATTTAAATAATGTAACTTTTTAAATCATTGATTTAAATAATGTAACTTTTTAAATCATTGATTTAAATAATGTAACTTTTTAAATCATTGATTTAAATAATATAACTTTTTAAATCATTGATTTAAATAATGTAACTTTTTAAATCATTGATTTAAATAATGTAACTTTTTAAATCATTGATTTAAATAATGTACTTTTTTAAACAAATCTTTTATTTTTTAAATTGATTTAAATAAACGTAATTTAAAAACATTGATTTAAATAAATGTAATTTAAAACATTGATTTAAATAAAAGTAATTTAAAACATTGATTTAAATAAAAGTAATTTAAAACATTGATTTAAATAAAAGTAATTTAAAAACATTGATTTAAATAAACGTAATTTAAAACATTGATTTAAATAATCGTAATTTAAAAACACTAATTTAAATAATCGTAATTTAAAAACACTAATTTAAATAAACGTAATTTAAAAACACCGATTTAAATAAAGGTAATTTAAAAACACCGATTTAAATAAACGTAATTTAAAAAGCATTGCTTTAACTAAAAATAATTTAAAAAAACGTGATGTAAATAAACGTAACTTAAAAAAGTTATTTAAATCTAATATTGAATCTGAGCACATTAAATTAAATTAAGATTTCATTTTAAAACCGATAGAATACATTTAATGTGTACATATAAGACAAAATGCCTTCAAATGTACACGTATAAAATGCCTTCAAATGTACACGTATAAAATGCCTTCAAATGTACACGTATAAAATGCCTTCAAATGTACACGTATAAAATGCCTTCAAATGTACACGTATAAAATGCCTTCAAATGTACACGTATAAAATGCCTTCAAATGTACACGTATAAAATGCCTTCAAATGTACACGTATAAAATGCCTTCAAATGTACACGTATAAAATGCCTTCAAATGTACACGTATAAAATGCCTTCAAATGTACACGTATAAAATGCCTTCAAATGTACACGTATAAAATGCCTTCAAATGTACACGTATAAAATGCCTTCAAATGTACACGTATAAAATGCCTTCAAATGTACACGTATAAAATGCCTTCAAATGTACACGTATAAAATGCCTTCAAATGTACACGTATAAAATGCCTTCAAATGTACACGTATAAAATGCCTTCAAATGTACACGTATAAAATGCCTTCAAATGTACACGTATAAAATGCCTTCAAATGTACACGTATAAAATGCCTTCAAATGTACACGTATAAAATGCCTTCAAATGTACACGTATAAAATGCCTTCAAATGTACACGTATAAAATGCCTTCAAATGTACACGTATAAAATGCCTTCAAATGTACACGTATAAAATGCCTTCAAATGTACACGTATAAAATGCCTTCAAATGTACACGTATAAAATGCCTTCAAATGTACACGCATAAAATGCCTTCAAATGTACACGCATAAAATGCCTTCAAATGTACACGCATAAAATGCCTTCAAATGTACACGCATAAAATGCCTTCAAATGTACACGCATAAAATGCCTTCAAATGTACACGCATAAAATGCCTTCAAATGTACACGCATAAAATGCCTTCAAATGTACACGCATAAAATGCCTTCAAATGTACACGCATAAAATGCCTTCAAATGTACACGCATAAAATGCCTTCAAATGTACACGCATAAAATGCCTTCAAATGTACACGCATAAAATGCCTTCAAATGTACACGCATAAAATGCCTTCAAATGTACACGCATAAAATGCCTTCAAATGTACACGCATAAAATGCCTTCAAATGTACACGCATAAAATGCCTTCAAATGTACACGCATAAAATGCCTTCAAATGTACACGCATAAAATGCCTTCAAATGTACACGCATAAAATGCCTTCAAATGTACACGCATAAAATGCCTTCAAATGTACACGCATAAAATGCCTTCAAATGTACACGCATAAAATGCCTTCAAATGTACACGCATAAAATGCCTTCAAATGTACACGCAAAATGCCTTCAAATGTACACGCAAAATGCCTTCAAATGTACACGCAAAATGCCTTCAAATGTACACGCAAAATGCCTTCAAATGTACACGCAAAATGCCTTCAAATGTACACGCAAAATGCCTTCAAATGTACACGCAAAATGCCTTCAAATGTACACGCAAAATGCCTTCAAATGTACACGCAAAATGCCTTCAAATGTACACGCAAAATGCCTTCAAATGTACACGCAAAATGCCTTCAAATGTACACGCAAAATGCCTTCAAATGTACACGCAAAATGCCTTCAAATGTACACGCAAAATGCCTTCAAATGTACACGCAAAATGCCTTCAAATGTACACGCAAAATGCCTTCAAATGTACACGCAAAATGCCTTCAAATGTACACGCAAAATGCCTTCAAATGTACACGCAAAATGCCTTCAAATGTACACGCAAAATGCCTTCAAATGTACACGCAAAATGCCTTCAAATGTACACGCAAAATGCCTTCAAATGTACACGCAAAATGCCTTCAAATGTACACGCAAAATGCCTTCAAATGTACACGCAAAATGCCTTCAAATGTACACGCAAAATGCCTTCAAATGTACACGCAAAATGCCTTCAAATGTACACGCAAAATGCCTTCAAATGTACACGCAAAATGCCTTCAAATGTACACGCAAAATGCCTTCAAATGTACACGCAAAATGCCTTCAAATGTACACGCAAAATGCCTTCAAATGTACACGCAAAATGCCTTCAAATGTACACGCAAAATGCCTTCAAATGTACACGCAAAATGCCTTCAAATGTACACGCAAAATGCCTTCAAATGTACACGCAAAATGCCTTCTAATGTACACGCAAAATGCCTTCTAATGTACACGCAAAATGCCTTCTAATGTACACGCAAAATGCCTTCTAATGTACACGTAAAATGCCTTCTAATGTACACGTAAAATGCCTTCTAATGTACACGTAAAATGCCTTCTAATGTACACGTAAAATGCCTTCTAATGTACACGTAAAATGCCTTCTAATGTACACGTAAAATGCCTTCTAATGTACACGTAAAATGCCTTCTAATGTACACGTAAAATGCCTTCTAATGTACACGTAAAATGCCTTCTAATGTACACGTAAAATGCCTTCTAATGTACACGTAAAATGCCTTCTAATGTACACGTAAAATGCCTTCTAATGTACACGTAAAATGCCTTCTAATGTACACGTAAAATGCCTTCTAATGTACACGTAAAATGCCTTCTAATGTACACGTAAAATGCCTTCTAATGTACACGTAAAATGCCTTCTAATGTACACGTAAAATGCCTTCTAATGTACACGTAAAATGCCTTCTAATGCACACGTAAAATGCCTTCTAATGCACACGTAAAATGCCTTCTAATGTACACGTAAAATGCCTTCAACTGCACGTCTAAAATGCCTTCAACTGCACGTCTAAAATGCCTTCAACTGCACGTCTAAAATGCCTTCAACTGCACGTCTAAAATGCCTTCAACTGCACGTCTAAAATGCCTTCAACTGCACGTCTAAAATGCCTTCAACTGCACGTCTAAAATGCCTTCAACTGCACGTCTAAAATGCCTTCAACTGCACGTCAAAAATGCCTTCAACTGCACGTCTACAATGCCTTCAACTGCACGTCTACAATGCCTTCAACTGCACGTCTACAATGCCTTCAACTGCACGTCTAAAATGCCTTCAACTGCACGTCTAAAATGCCTTCAACTGTACGATTAAAACGTCTTCAAATGTACATAAAATACATTCTACTAAAACTATCTACTTGTGCACAGAATAAATTCGACGTGTACATATTTAACATTCCCACGTGCAGAGAAAACATGCTACGTGCACATATAAAACATGCTACGTGTGCACGGAATAATCTACATGTATATACCGCATAAATAATATAAAAAATATGACGTTATTTTCTTTGCAAATAAAACGGTTGAAGTAATTTAAAATCGGCCCATTTCATTTTAGGAAAAACCGAGTTGCTGCATTTTGGCACTAAGGAAGCGAAATACACTTTCACAAATTCGTTCTTTTGGAGTGGGCTACTAAGGCAGGTCCTATCCCACTGGCGTCGTGAGACGTAGAACGTTTGGTACAGGTGACCCACTGCACTCTTCCAAAATTTCCTTATAAACCATTAGAAAAAAGGCCAGCCATAAAGAGAGTATTACGCGCGTCTTGCCCCCAACTCTCGCTAGCTTTCTCCGTCCGGGGGACAAACCAACAGGAAAATTTGTACTTACGGTTTCTATTCCGTAGGGAAGGTTTTTTCGTATATTTAAGCCTACGTTTTTCTGTTTGTAAATACTTAAATACAAACGGGAATAAAACCTTGAAATATTTATTTTAATTGTAGGTAAACGTTTCTGTATATAAAATCACTTTGTTCATTTAAGTATTCGTACTATTGGTTAAGGAAAATTTTGTTTCGAATGTAGTTAATGTTTTTGAATATATAAACCACTTTCACGATTAAGTAATTCGAAATATTCGATAAAGGAAATATATATTTTGATATCAAATTAAATAAAACCGAATTTACGATTTACCTATTCAAATTTTTCGATAAGGGAAATATTTATTTTGGATTGTAGTAAACCTTTTTGTATATAAAACCGCTTTCTGGATTTAAATTAAAGAATTATTCGATGAAGAAATATTTTATCGATGACGTAAACCAAATCTAAGCAATATATTTGTTTTCAATAAAATTAAAAATGTATTGACTAACGATGAATTGGATCAATAAAAAATAATAATAACCGATAATGTGAATTGATATTAAAAATCGGTTTATAATTAACATTTTATGTTCCAAAGTTAATGTAATAAGACTTAAATCTTTTTAAATAAAATTATAACTTTCTTATTAAATAATAAAGCTTTCGACATTGGTACAAAATTATGCATAAAAACAAAAATGTATTTTTATATTAGCGACTTGCATTTTTACTTTGAATAAAATATTCTAAATTCCTATTTTATTTATTTAATAACTGAATTACCTTAGAATTTGTTTGACAATCGTACAAAATAATGTAAACAAAAATTCAATAATTTTTTATTTAGGCCTCCAATTTTATTTTTAAATAAAATATTTTAAATTTGAGCACGAAGTATAAGCTATTTGGAAAAGCATTTTCTTTATTATAGGTTGGGACACTGGCAATTAATGTAGACAGCCCGAATGCAGAGACACGTACGTTACACCTACGCATCCCAACTACGAAAAATTCGCAACGCAATACATAAGGTGGCCACTAAAAACTCACAACGCAAAACTCGCAACACATACCCCTTAATAGTAAATCCAAGTTGAATTTATTATACTTTGGGATAATTACTACGTTAAGTTAATTCTTATTATTGCTCGTAGCGTGGCAGGCATACGTCGTTGCTATTCAATTTTTTATAAGAAAAATAGGAATGTATACTCATTTAATAAGAAATGATACTAGTAATTTTTAGGTAATTATAGGAAATTCAGGGCCCCCCCTCAAATCTTCAATTATATATATATATATATATATATATATATGCAATTTAATTTACTAACTTTATGCATTTAAAAACAAAATCTATATTTAGATAAATAAATCTTTGATTTTCACTTAAAAATAGAAACTATTTAACAATTTTATCACAAAAATATACTAGTTGCTAACCATGTTAACAATATCAAAAGTATCGACTAGAATGACTAAATCTAGCAATTTAACTGAGTGGTTGGATTTGAAATGGGCAAAATATCAAAATTATAGGATTTTATAGGACATTTGGGAGATTTTTCTAAAATAATAGGATGTTAATGGACATTTTTGAAAATATAGGATTTTATAGGAGTTATAGGACCTCTGGGGGCCCTGGAAATTATAGGAACGTTCAAGTGAATTTATAGGGAACTTATAGGAATAATTTTAATAAAGATAAATCAAATGTTTTTAAAGCAACTTTGGTTCAATAAAAATATTAAATTTAATATGAAAACATCCTAGACTTTGTGACTAGATAAATGTATTTCATTTAAAAACCGCAGCCAGCCGCAAAAGCCAATTAAATTAGTGCTTTAGTAAAAGGCTGGCTGTTTTTAGGCACCTTCTATCGATTTATAAAACTATATTGAAAGCAAAGGAAAATACAGGAAAATAAGACCATTCTATAAAATACTACTTTTGTGGTTATTCACTTTTGCGTTTAGAGAGGCAGAAGGTTAGCCCGATTTTTCATGAACCAGGGAGGCTCAAGAAAGGATTATCTGGCAAACCTGCCAACCTAGTTGTCTGGATAAATAGTGGATTTTTGATCAAAATCCTACTCATTTAACGGTTATAGTTTTATACAAACCTGGTTAAGTTAAGGACTTACTATATTTTGAAATATACTATCCACACGTAGGCTACCTTAGCTATATTTTGAAAATCGACTTCAGAAAATACAAATCATATAGGAATGAGCGTAAGCCAAAATTTTAAAACCAAAGAATAAATAAAATTGCAAGTCCTACTGAAGTAGCGCTATGTTGTCTTTGTGAAAATATGTGGTCTGTTTAGCTAGGAATTTATAGTTCTATTGACAAATTTTAGGAAGTGATAGGAAATTACTAAAATTACTCCGACAAAAACAAATATTTGAGAAAAGCGAATGATAAAATTTTTGTACTTTTAATTTTTTCGAAACATTGTGGTGCCCCTTGTAGTCTTAGTGCCCTAGGCCCAGGCCTAGTCGGCCCATTGGGTAATCCGGGCCTGGATGGAAGGTCCCCACACCTTGCTTACCACTAAACCATAAAAGCATTTTAAAAAACTACTTTTTTCACTCTCCAAAAGTAGAGTACAGTAAAGATCCAATACATCAGACGAGAACCTCGCCAGAGTCCCTTTCACTAGTTCTTCCCAGATACCCCCTTTAGAGGCAAATCCCACCGCCAGGAGGGGTTACGGCCCGAAAAAATACAGACGCTAAAAATAAACTGAAAGGGAGTCCTTTTATAATCGGAGTTGGTACAATAATACCAGGAGGTGGAGAGTGACTGGGGGGCATCCGAGATGGGGGCAGCCTTTTTTACAATTTTCAAGGCTCCTTACTTGTTCAGGGGCAAGGCCAACAAGCTTCGGAAAACTATTTTTTTGCCTCTCAGAGGCGAGGGAAAATTCGGTCGTTCTGTCTACCTGCGTAGTCCCCCCTCCTCGAATAAGGGGTCTATTTTTTTGTAAATGGGCACCCTTCCTGCTTAAAACCTTTTTTTGGCGTTGTAAAATATTTCTTGGCTAGTCGAGCCATGTGGTAAGGGGGTTGCGATGGACGCGCCAAAACAGAACGAGCCCCCTTTTTACCAGAGAGGGGGAATTTAAGAATGGGGACCGTGGATGGATGGATGGGGGTAAACATTACACGATACCCCCCCCCCGTCTTGCGTGACTCGTCGGGACCTGTTTAACTTGTTAGTGCGCGGATAGGCTGCTGTTACGGTATTTATAGACGTTGAGGTAACGTTACCCGCGGCTTGGGGTCCCACTATCGGCTTAATTAGACTAAACACGGCACAAATCTGGAGCCTTGGCCCCCATCCGCGGACGACCCCTAAGGGAACTATCTTTACCACCCCGTTATCGGCCGGGAAGAATGGTATCGCCGGGCCAAGGTCTTCTTTTGTCCCGGTCTGTCCATCCCTACGCGACCCCGATTTCGGCGTTGCAAGTACCGCGGAAAAGGGTTCCAACGCCATGGGACGATTAGGGATGGTAGGCCCGATAGATGTCTAGCTCGCAGACAAACATTACGTTACGCGGCAAAGTGTCGCTACCCATGGGGCCCCATCGCGATGCCATCTCTAGTTTCACCTGCCAAACACTGTCAGAGGTACACTTATGAAACATTCCTCCTTGGACCCCATATTGTATCATTACGACTAGGGCCTCCAAAAACATTTTTTACAGTTACTAAGTGCTAAAACAGCTGCGTTACCACTACACTTTGATCAATGAAATTCTGGATTTAACCCAAATCGGTCATGTAATAAACGTAAAATTATTCATATTATTAAATATAAATCATAAACGAACGAAAATGGGATATTTTTAAAAGTGTATTAACTTCTAAAATCATTAGGATTTTTATTTAATTTTAAATCTATAAAATGCTCCATACAGAATTACGCGTATAATATCATATAGAAATTCGAAACAAGGCGGGGAAGTAATTGCAAATTCAGAAGATGCACTTAGAAGCGTACAAAACAGGATTATTTCCTAAACAGACTAATAATAATACTTCAGCGATAATACTCATAGAAATCACGACAGATTAAAAGTGTGGTTCGATACGATACGACTGATGAAAACCAAATATTTACATCGTGTATTTTAATTACTACGGTATTTAAGATAAGACGCACCATTAAATTAAAATAAACTCCCGAATAAAAACCAATTATATCACGCGACAAAAATTACGTAACAAAGCGAGGATTCAGTGAACATTAAGCACATTACGATTATTAGTTTGTTCCCCCGCAGAGGATCCGAGGAATCAATTAAAAGACTCCCCACATCAAAAATGGCACTAAAAATATGACGCTTAAGACTCGGACTTGTAAAAGCTCGCACACGGTACTGCGACAAAAACGCGTCTAGCGCCGGGCCGAGGCTTCCGCGCTGCCTCCCCCGAATCCTCGATAAGCTCTCAAATCATCCACACTAAGTTTCCACAAAGAATATAATAATATTATTTAGCTTGGTTTCCCCGTAAAAAGGGAACCAAATAACCCGTTACGCGGAGTACAAGAGCCGGGTGCCGCGCGCCGAGGAAAGCAAAAAGTTCGTCGAACGAACGGGGGTTCGCTATTTTTAGTTTATCCGAGTTTAAATATAGAAATCGAGCACCTACCTTCGGCAACGCTCGTTGTGACGCTGGTGCTATTTTTGGAATTTGGACAAGGAGTAGGGCAACCAGCGATAGAACCGAACTATTGAAAGTAGTTCCCGAGCGCAGTTCGCCTAGAGGGAGAGAGAGATACTAGCGAAAGCTGCGCGCGCTGCGGCGGAAGCGGGAGATTCCGCGTCGCCGTAAACCGGTCCCTCGATCCAAACACCCCCACCCCCCAGTCCCGGAATGAAAATAAGTACCGTAATTAGTAGACATTTTATTCATCCTTATTGAAAATTATAGAAAATGTGTTCTAAATATATTACAAAATTGTTCAATAATTTTTTAGACGCATTTTTGATGAACTAACGTCGAAATGGTTCGGTGTTGAAGCGAAACTTGCGAAAGGCAATCCCGCTAAGGCTGCTAGTTCCTCGCGCGTCACTCGGTGACGTCAAACCACCCCGGCCATTCCGCGACGCGCCTCGGGAAACGGTATCCCGGGGGGAGGCGTAATTCGTTCCCTTCCCCCTCACGCTCTCCCAAGAATGCTGGTCGGAGGCAAAACTAAAGCTAACTGGCAAGGCGCGCGCGGCAGTGCTGCGTCACTGGCTCCTAGGAAACCGCGCGCTCGTTCCGCCGCCTCTACACAGCTGATCAACTCAGTCAATAATTTCAATAAATAACAGCGCTTGTATTTCTCAAGCAGAATTTTGGAGAGCCGATTACCAATTTATACTGACCGAAAATTTTTCATTTATTTTCGCCCGTACACTAGTATTTGTCTAGCAAACACTGCCACGGGTGGAAAATTGCTAAAGTATTTAACGTTGAAGAATTTTGGAAATCATTTATCATCGAAGATATAGAGACTAGAGTAATGGCACTGTGACGCTCTAGTACGTCACCCATGCTCTTTCCTATAGATAAAAAATTTGCGACCAAAATGGCGGCCATGGCCAAAGCTACGGAGTGCTGCAACTCTATTCCTAAAATGATATTTTTATTTAATTATTGTTTAAAATTGAAAAAGAAAAAATTAAGTGGAACCCTGAAATGAAATTTATATACTTAAAGATATTCAAAAAATATTTCACCTTGATGTACAAATTTAATTTTCTTGAAAATGACATTTCCATTATAATTTAATTATTGGTTTTATAAATATATTTAAAATTGAGGTAAATATGATTTGGAATTCAAAATGTCAATCATTTCAGCATTAATGAAATTGAAAATTATTTAACATTGAAATATGAACTTTTTTTTTATTAAAATTTAATTATTGGGTAGCGAGTCGAAATTCTACTACCCAAAATACGCGCACTCCAAAATGAAAAAGTAATTATAGTTTTACGAAAGAGAATTACGAAATATTTCGTGTGTTTCTTTGGAAACAAACAGCAAAAAAGAAACCTGAATTACATTTTTCGGATGTCTATGGTACTCGCCAAAGTACCTTGTCACGATTTTAAACAAAAAAGATCCATAGTCTATAACTCTGACACCCAGCTATTATACCCTCGTAATTAGTGTAAATTCCAATTGGTGTTAATTGAGATGAACGTCTTCCACACATGTTGAATCTTTTTTTGCGTTTGTTTAACTATTAACCGCCCAAGAAACGCGAGAAAGTTAAAAGCTACGTTAATTTCCCATTTGAACTTTCGTTTGAAGAATAACGAATATTAATAAATCTAAGGGATATAATTATATCAACTTTGCCATAAGGATAGATTACATTTTTATTAATTTTTCTCGCTTATATTTTCAAGGTTACTCTTATTTAAGTAGTCCAATTATCTATTCCCGATTTTAATATTTTACCAATCATCCGTTTAAACGATTCACAAGCGCGTCCCATGGAGAAAACGTAAGGAGTCGTACGGTAAAATACGTTTTACTCCGTAACTTAATGGCAGTGGGATGACCAAAAAGAGGTCGATATCGGAACATTTATCAGCTTGTTATGACGTCGTAGCCACTAATTTGTCCACTGACGTCTTCAGGCACCAAGAAATACTTGATGTTTGTCCACATTTTGTTAACCCCCAGTGGCCATGGCTTTTATGGGCTGCAGCCCAGGGCCCATTTCAATCAAAGGCCCCCTTCGCGGTCAAAGAATATGAAAAAAATAAAAATAAAAACAATTTAAAAAAAAATTAATTTACCATTTTCCGTAAAAAATTCATCTGATACACCCAAACTTGGGTTATTTTGGTAGGCCCCAAACAGCATTAGTCCATGGCCTCCAAAGCGAACGCCCCTGGCCCTGCAGCCATAGGCAGGGCCAGGCTTGAGTTATAGAAGGGTCGAATAAGAGGGCTACAAACTCAAACCTAGTGCTCGGCATTCGATTAATTTTTATCCATGAATAAAATAAGCTCGGCGATATTTAAATAATATTTATTTAAATAACCAATAGTTGTATAAAAATTGTAAAATGTTTAAATAATCGAAAGTTAATAAGCCTATTATTTAAATAAAACAAACAATTATTTAAATAAATACCACTTTTATACAAATAAATGCTTGATTGCGTAAAAAACATAATTAAATAAGTTAAAATGGTATTCTTTTTACCAACGTTTTTTAATTAAATCGGAAAATTTGTGGATAATGAATACACAATTCCGAACACTACTCAAACCAAACTACGAAAATATTATATTTTGAGCAACTGGTCTCATATAAAGTATATTCTTTTCAATCTGTTCTTGCTGTTTGCTTACAACTGAGCATTTTAGTTGGTTTTTTAATTTTTATGTACGCTGATTGGAAATAAGAACATAATTCAGGCCTGTACACAGCCGCCAAAACTCGGGGGCGCTCAAATTATTTTTGGGGGTGCCAATGTCTTGAGTCTAACCACTTTTCTCTTTTTCGTGTGTCCGGTTGTAGCCCTAAAATATCCGTCAAAACATTTTTGATAAGCTGGTTCAATATTTCTACAATACTTAATTTGATTGAAATCGGAATCACAAAATGAGCATTAACTTAATATTTAATTCTGTTATTAAAACATTGACGTCGTCAGGTTATGTTTTACCCACTGCGCACCCTAGCTACTCCACTGACCTTATAACTACAAGGCAAGTTCCAAGTTTAAATCACTTCGGGAAGGTATACCCGAGTCCCAAATTTTGGTGAACCTTTAAATTAAAAGACCCAACCACCGGAATATGCGAAAAACAATTAATTTTAAGTTGTCAATTATCCTGGTCATTATCAGGAGCAATATTTCAAAATCCAAATAACTTCGTAGATAATTCTTGAGAAATTTCCACGTTTTAAGTTGTCTTGAAAAAACTGGGAATTTCTACAAGTTTCCATTTCTTATCAAGCGCGTATCACTTTAGCTTCCATTGGCAACAATAAAATTAATACTCTGCGTGTAATTTACGACGACAAAGATACGTATACCAGAAGTATATCACATGCCTCTTACCAAAGAAGTACCCAATTAGGCAATGAAAATGAACATTTTTATTTGGTCGGAGATGTCTACAATGGGCCTATTTCCCGCCAAATCACGGGTGGTTAGCACTTTCACCTCGCAGCAAGAGGAGCCGGGTTCGATCCCAACTTGTGGCACTGGATGAAAACTCGGAACCACTCCTTCCGCGTTGAGTTTGCAAGTTCTCTCCCCACTGGTTTAAGGGCTTTTCCCCCGAGGTGTTCGGTTTCCCCTTCCATAAAAACTTGTTGAGGTTAACGGAAATAGTTAGTGTAGGGAGCTGTTGGCTCGCGTGGCTTGCAGGGCTTGCCACCACCCTCCTACGCACTGTAACCCGGCCACCTGAATTAAAAGCTTTAAAAGTCGCCTTGGTTATTAGCCTAGCTGATTATTATTATTATTATTAGGTGTAACCTGCATCGGAACGTACCGACTAAGAATGTTAAACGTAAAATTAAACTGTTCAGGTGTTATTTACTTATTTATAAACTCTATTTTCCGGATTTGATATTTTAGTAAATCACTATAATCCATAATAATGTATTTATTTAAACTTTTTTCCGCAAATCGGAAAATAAAAAATTGAAACATAAATTACTTTTTAAAGGTTTTTATTGTTTTTATCGATATAAAATGTCTAATATCAGTAAACATACTACCAAAAATTAATAGTGTTACATTGTTAATCAGTTTAAACTAGTCTAGACTCTAGGGGTTTAGTTTTACTTTTAGATTCGACAAAATAGTCGAAAATTCCGCTTTTTTTAAATTTGCAAACAATATATTAGACTAATAATGGAATGAAAACTTTTTTATTTTTTTTCGGAAAAATACGGAAAATTTTCCGACTTACAACACTGTTACTTAGTGTTCGGCATTCGATTAATTTTTATCCATGAATAAAATAAGCTCGGCGATATTTAAATAATATTTATTTAAATAACCAATAGTTGAATAATAATTGTAAAATGCTTAAATAATCGAAAGTGAATAAGCCTATTATTTAAATAAAACAAACAATTATTTAAATAAATACCACTTTTATTCAAATAAATGCTTGTTAGCGTAAAAAAACATAATTAAATAAGTTAAAATTATATTCTTTTTAAAAACGTTTTTTAAAGGGGAACGGCCAAGCTTTTCCAAATATGGCCTTATTTCCGTATCAAAAGATTAACAAGACGTTCAATATACTAACACGTACCTTTTTTTGTCTTGGAAAAAATAGCTTTTGGCCCAAAAAGTTGAAACGAAAAATAACGCCGGGTGTTTGGGTTTGAATTTTCGCCGCCATCTTAGGGGCTGCCGCCAGCGCCCCTAACCCCGTATGAGCGATTTGCGAACTATATTAACTTTTAAAATCACGCAATTTAGGCTTAGGTCTCTTATAACTGGAACGCGCCGCGCGTGCAAAACCAATTTTTCGCGTCTTCAGCTGCAGCGCGCGCTTTTACGTTGTTTTTCTGCCTCACCGACTTCTCACCAGGTGTCGCGGCGGACGCGCGCTTTTCAATTTCCCGAAATTTCTTTATTTTATTAAAAATTAACCACTCAATATTTTTTGATGCGGTTTTCGCCATAAATTTAGTTTTTAATGGGCTATAGGGCTATCTAACTGGTTAAAGCTTGACCGTTCCCCTTTAAATAAATCGGAAAATTTGTGGATAATGAATAAAAAATTCCGAGCACTACTGTTACTTGCATTTATCGCGAAGAAAATTGGCAAAATATGAAACACTTCTATCGTAAGAGAGTAAGCTTATTAACTTCTGGTATAGGCAGATACGCCTGATCCGAGGTTTCATGACCTCAAAGCGCAAGCTCATCATCAAAACAAGGAGTTGCGGGAAAAGAAGGCCTGTTCTCTACGTCATTACGAAGCTGATAAGATAAAGCCGGTATCGCGACGAAGAGCCAACTTATAGGCCTACATATCTAAAACAAATTCCGAAAATATTTACCCAAATTGTCGCCATAGACAGATAAAACTAAATCGCGCAATTAACTTGTGTCCAATCATCAATTTGTAGATCCCTCCACCCCCGCGTCCTACGGCTGCTAATGGCGCGATGCGGTTCGGGGTCACGAGTACTTCATTCTTGGAGATTTCCACTACTTAATGTCTGCGTTAGGACTTACATCGGGACATTTTCAATATGACAAAGAGATAAACTCTATCGTTGGTTTCGTTGAATCTGCGATACGCATATTCCGCCTAGTGACTATTAAATGGAGGAATTGGCTTAACCGCTGATTCGAATACTATACTTTGATCTTAGACGACATTCTTTTTTTTTCAATTCAAACTTTGTTTATTCTGTATAAAAACATTTTGGTTACTTTTTTAAATTTATACAGAGGTTAAGTTTGTTATATTATTTTTTTTATATTATTACAGAAATAGCACAAATGTTTTACTTACGTTAAGTATTAATTTTTTTAAGTTAAAAGTTTAAAAAATGAGCTGTTCGGTTAACAATAGTAATAATATTAATAATAGTTATTTTAAAAATAATAATCTCAATAATAATAATAATAATAATAGTTTTTTTCACGAAGTCATCAATTTGGTTGATACGAAAACATACTACACTTTGGTACGATGAAGATGCTTATTATACAGGGTGTTTTTTACTCGAAAAAGTGATTCTAGTGTTTTCTAGAAAGTTGAAATTTGTACTGTACATTATACGTACCGGGGGACACTTTCAACCAAAATTGCATCTAAATCGAAAAATATTTTCACGTTTTTTGAAAATTTTAATTTTAACCGCTAGGTGCTATAAGAAAATTGTCAATAAGAAAATTGTAGAGAGTCACCGAAAACGTACAAATAGCATTGGCGCGAAAAAAATAGACGTCATTTTCACTGACAAAATACGACTAGAAAAAGTGACAAGTTGGGCAAGCTAAAATAACTTTTTTTTAATTCCATTGGGAGAGTAGTAAAACTTTATGAAAGTCAGAAATTGGTTAATCTGATGTTTAATGCAATAAACACAGCTGAAAAATCGAGGAGACAATGGCGAAGAAGGTATTACACGAATTAATTTCGTAGGATGAAAAATGCGAATTTTTTGAAAAAACAAAGAGACATTTTATTTATCTACTTACAAACAAAATTTATAAGTACGTTTCGAAAATACCACCTTCGGCTGCGATGCAGGCTTGGGCGCGAACAATCATATTGTCGAAGGCGGCTTGAATCATTTCCGGGGTTACTTCCCGGCAAGCACTTACACTTTTTCGAGCAAAAAAAACACCCTGTATATTGCGCTTGTTCTACGGATTTATTTCAAATTTAAACATGTTGTTAAATTGTCTACTGTAAATTTTCCCTAGCTCCTATAAATTGTCCAGTATCACTAGTGAAAGTTGGACAAAATTGAGTATAGTCTTTTTGTTAAAAACAATTATTGGTTCACGTTGTAGTCTCGTTTGTCGCGGGTACAGGTACACCACTTACAAGGAGATGACCCGAGGTGATTTTCACCGATTTTGTTTAAAGGGAATATAACCTGCAAGGCAATCTTTATGGAAGACCCCTTCAATTTTTCAAGTTTCCCTCTACAGTGGCGCCAAAATTTTTTAAAGCCAAAGGCAAGAGCGACCAGAGCTGCAAACGTTGGTGTTCCACACCAAATACCTGAGGTTATATTCCCTTTAAATTCGGGGGATAAGTAGACCTCTATGTAACTTGAAATTTCTCAAAAGGAAAAGGGTTTTGACGGCTTTAGTTTTGACATGGCAACCAAAAATGTTTGAAATTTTAACAGTTTTTCCACACGTCAGGGAAAACAGGGAAAAGTCAGGGAATTTTAAGAATTTGTAAAAATTCAGGGAAAAATCCGGGAGATCAATTTTAACATGACACTTTTTAAAGGTAATTTTTTTTTAGATCTATGACGTATTCAATGATTATCAATTTTTTACTTGAAAGTTTGGCTATTTTTTCAACATTGCAATAATTTTTAACGGAAATATAAGTCCATTTAAATTTATTTGCTTCTGACCAAAGTAAAATATAAAATATAAAATAAATATTTTGGAATTAAAAAGTCAGGGAAAATCCCTTAGAATGTTCAGGGAAAACAGGGAATAATCAGGGAATTTGAACTTGGCTTTTATTACATTTCAGTATTTTAGAGAAATTTAAACATAATTTCAGAATATTTTTAAGTTTGTAAATAGACCTTTCAATAAAATAACGTGGCCCTCTTGTTTACGTTTTTTTTTTTTTTTCACTTCTACAATGCTTTCCCAGCTCTCCCACTAAAGAGAGCTGATGTATTCGTCCATAGGTTTGACTGCACATTTTCAAGAACAAGTTGGGCAGTCGTAGAAAATTTATTGAAAGGCCTATTGAAATGTATTTATTTTTTAACTCGTGGACTCATCATCAGATAGATGATAAAATACGCAAAAAGGTAGATTAGTCCATAATTAAAAGGGATAATATAGCTAAACCCTAAACAAATTTGAAGAGTTATTAGTAAGTTTCTTAATTTCTTCAAATTTGTTTAGGGTTTAGCTATATTATCCCTTTTAATTATGGATTAATGTACTTTTTCGCGTATTTTATCATCCTTCGCACAGTCCATAGGTGGTTTCATCATCAGATAGACAGAACCACGGACCAAGTAAGTGTATCTTGGTCCATGACAGAACTAACGAAACTATTTAGTCAATGTGAACGTTAATTGGATAGTCGAACTAATTTGGTTGGCGCGGTGGAATGAGTATACCTGGGCACGGTCACGGAGGCCACCAGCAGAGGGGGCGAGCGTGGGTTTCGAGATTAAATCCGCTACGACATCCGATCGAAGGGCTCATGTTAATACCGGCATTACGGACCCAATAATCCATTAGAATTTGGCAGCCGACACCCCATTAATGGGGGAGCGAGGCTCCACCCAAGAGCGCGCGGGGTTCGCCGGCTGCACCCCTCGCCGTATCATCACGGGTCAACTCTTTTTTTTTGACGTTCTAGATAGAAGGAAAAAATTGGGGAGGTCTGGCCAACTCATAAAACTTAATTCGGAAAAGGCGCGTCTTTGCAACGCTTTTGATTAATTGTTTAAAAGCGCGGAATTCTTGAAGGACCCTTTGTAATTTAGCCGCTAGGCGGAAGAGTTGAAACTTGAGTGTATAATTTCAGGTTCTTCACGTGACGTTATCGAAGGTTGGTTTTTTTTGCTATAGATCCAACATGGCCACCCTACTGATTTGCATATGTCCTAATAAGATAATATAGAAAATGTGTAGAATTACTAAGGCGTTTATAAAGTTAAGTGTTAAGAACTTTATAAGGGGAAATTACCCAACATATTATTACCTTCATTTACGGTAAAACCTTAATTACACAGGTTAAATATGTTAAATATTTGGATACATAAATATAGTTATTTCATTGTCCTGACGTGAGAACTTAAGTTACATTTATCCAATCCGTTTCGTATAAATTTAGTTTTTCAACATAGTTTTTGAAAAACTTGAAACATTTTTTGGGTAGCAAGAGAGTTTGTTTTGTACAAAATAGGTGACTTCGTTTAAAATAAATGGTTTTATATTTCCTAACGTGGTTGCTCATCGTTTGGCTAAGATCAAAGTGTAGTATCTGTTAGCATCAGCTATTTAAAGTGCAAAAAGTACAAGAAATAAAAACACACACATTTTAAAATATATTGGCACTAATTAAAATAATTTTGGTGCCAATGAAAGTTAAATTGTTTTTTGCAAAACAATATTTGAGCAAAAGGGCCTAAGTCGATTTACATGTTTTTGGAAGTATGCCAATTTTAAATATTAATATTTTATAAAAAGATATTCCATTGAAATTAATTACAGGGTAATGTAGTTTATTAACTTTGCAAATTTGTAATTTCCAGATACTGTCGTTTATTAACTATGCAAATTTGCAATTTCCAGATACTATCATTTATTATCTATGCAAATTTGCAATTTCAAAATAACTGCATTTATTAATTATGCAAAATTGCAATTTCTAGATAGTGTCATTTATTAATTATGCAAATATTAATATTTTGTATAATGATATTCCATAGAAATTAATTACAATGTAGTGTCGTTTATTAACTATGAAAATTTTAAAACTAATTTTTTGTTTAATTTATTAATAGAAATTATTAACAAGATTTATTAACTATACAATTTTAAAATATAAATTTTATTTATAATAATATTTAATATAAATTAATTACAAGATAATGTCATTTATTAACTATGCAAATTGTAATATTAAAATATTGTATGTTATTAAAATTAAATATATTTAAATTAACTATCAAACTTCCGTAATAAAAGAATAATTAAATTTGCGAAGAAATCGTCCCTTGCACAAATTCTGTAAATAGAAACGCTTACCACGTAATTGAGTATGGATCCCGATGACGTAGTCCCGAGTGGCTTCTGATTGGCCGAGAAGACGCGTGACGTCCGCGACCGCGCTAGTCAAGCTAGCTGACATTTAAACTTTCCAATATTTTGTTTACCATCGGAAAATCTAGTTTGGCGCGCTCGCCGCGTACCTGCGAAATTCCGGGAAGCATAAAACGCTTTCAAAGTCTCTTCGCCGCCGCTCACCTTCCTGAATATTTCGTCTCTTCACCTGCCTGAATATTTCATTTGAAAAAAGTCCCATCCAAAAGGACATATTTAGCTCGCCAAAATCTATATTAAACGGTTTGACCAAAATAGACCTTTATTAAATATTGTGACGTCTTCGCTAGCGGTGTTTTCAAATGGGAAAAGTCAGCTTTGAGCCTTACTCTAAAGCCCCATTTTCATGCTCGCTGGTAGCGGATAAAAATCGTCAAAATTCGCTTCTGCCACTCGCAAGCGTGAAAATAAAGCTAAAATATCTGTTTGTAACAGATCGACGCGGAAAGTGAATAAGTGTATAGCTGAAGCGGATTTTGACGATTTTTACCCGCTACCAGCGAGCATGAAAATGGGGCTTAAGGCCACTTTCGATAAACCCACGCGCTCACACGTCACAAAGGGTTTTAGCTAACAGAATAGCTCATTAAATTGCACTGAGCGGAAATATATTATATTTAACATCGGGTACGCTGCAAAAATGAATAGTCAATTTCCACGAATTTTGAATTCATTTTAGTCAAAAAATTCAGGATTGCATTTGAATGATTTAGTGATTTTTCGACAATAAATTCAAGTGATGCAATAAGTTGCGTCAACAAATTCACGTGATACACTGGATTACGAAAAAAAACCAATTCAAATGATGCAAATGAGTTTGCGACAATCAATTCAAGTATTGCAATACGTTTGCGACAATCAATTCATGTATTGCAATAATTTTGCGACAATCAATTCAAGTATTGCTATAAGTTTGCGACAATCAATTCAAGTTATGCAATAAGTTTGCGACAATCAATTGAAGTGATGCAATAAGTTGCGTCAACAAATTCACGTGATACACAGGATGACGACAACCAATTCAAATGATGCAAATGAGTTTGCGACAATCAATTCAAGTATTGCAATACGTTTGCGACATTCAATTCAAGTATTGCAATAAGTTTGCAACAATCAATTCAAGTATTGCAATAAGTTTGTCCATAATTGTAATATTATATAAAGCATCAATAAAATAAAATAAAAAAATCAATTCATGTATTGCAATAATTTTGCGACAATCAATTCAAGTGATGAAATAAGTTTGCTACAATCAATTCAAGTGATGCAATAATTTTGCGACAATCAATTGAAGTGATGCAATAAGTTGCGTCAACAAATTCACGTGATACACAGGATGACGACAACCAATTCAAATGATGCAAATGAGTTTGCGACAATCAATTCAAGTATTGCAATACGTTTGCGACATTCAATTCAAGTATTGCCATAAGTTTGCAACAATCAATTCAAGTATTGCAATAAGTTTGTCCATAATTGTAATATTATATAAAGCATCAATAAAATAAAATAAAAAAATCAATTCATGTATTGCAATAATTTTGCGACAATCAATTCAAGTGATGAAATAAGTTTGCTACAATCAATTCAAGTGATGCAATAATTTTGCGACAATCAATTCAAGTATTGCTATAAGTTTGCGACAATCAATTCAAATGATGCAATGAGTTTGCGACAATCAATTCAAGTATTGCAATAAGTTTGCAACAATCAATTCAAGTATTGCAATAAGTTTGTCCATAATTGTAATATTATATAAAGCATCAATAAAATAAAATAAAAAAATCAATTCATGTATTGCAATAATTTTGCGACAATCAATTCAAGTGATGAAATAAGTTTGCTACAATCAATTCAAGTGATGCAATAATTTTGCGACAATCAATTCAAGTATTGCTATAAGTTTGCGACAATCAATTCAAATGATGCAATGAGTTTGCGACAATCAATTCAAGTGATGCAATGAGTTTGCGACAATCAATTCAAGTGATGCAATAAGTTGCGTCAACAAATTCACGTGATACACTGGATTACGACAACCAATTCAAATGATGCAAATAAGTTTGCGACAATCAATTCATGTATTGCAATAATTTTGCGACAATCATTTCAAGTGATGAAATAAGCTTGCTACAATCAGTTCAATTGATGAAATGAGTTTGCAACAATCAATTCAAGTGATGCAATAATTTTGCGACAATCAATTCAAGTATTGCTATAAGTTTGCGACAATTAATTCAAGTGATGCAATAAGTTTGCGACAATCAATTCAAGTGATGCAATGGGTTTGCGACTACTAATTTAAATGATACGATAATTTCAGGAACATATTCAGTTCATTGTAAGATCACCTTCAATGAATTAGAAGCTCACATTCAAGTGATTCAATGAGTGTTCGACAACAAATTCCAAAGAGTTGGCGCAACAAATTAAAGTGTTTCAGTGAGTTTGAGACAGCAAATTCAAGTAATTGAATAATTTCGAGATTGAATTCAGAACATTGAGAGATCACTCAATTAATTGTAACAGTAAGCATTGAGAGATCACTCAATTAATTGTAACAGTAAACATTGAGAGATCACTAAATTAATTGTAACACTAAACATTGAGAGATCAGAGATCACTCAATTAATTGTAACAGTAAACATTCAGAGATCACTCAATTAATTGTAACAGTAAACATTGAGAGATCACTCAATTAATTGTAACAGTAAACATTGAGAGATCACTCAATTAATTGTAACAGTAAACATTGAGAGATCACCCAATTAATTGTAACAGTAAACATTGAGAGATCACTCAATTAATTGTAACAGTAAACATTGAGAGATCACTCAATTAATTGTAACAGTAAACATTCAGAGATCACTCAATTAATTGTAACAGTAAACATTGAGAGATCACTCAATTAATTGTAACAGTAAACATTGAGAGATCACCCAATTAATTGTAACAGTAAACATTGAGAGATCACTCAATTAATTGTAACAGTAAACATTGAGAGATCACTCAATTAATTGTAACAGTAAACATTCAGAGATCACTCAATTAATTGTAACAGTAAACATTCAGAGATCACTCAATTAATTGTAACAGTAAACATTGAGAGATCACTCAATTAATTGTAACAGTAAACATTGAGAGATCACCCAATTAATTGTAACAGTAAACATTGAGAGATCACTCAATTAATTGTAACAGTAAACATTGAGAGATCACTCAATTAATTGTAACAGTAAACATTCAGAGATCACTCAATTAATTGTAACAGTAAACATTGAGAGATCACTCAATTAATTGTAACAGTAAACATTGAGAGATCACTCAATTAATTGTAACAGTAAACATTCAGAGATCACTCAATTAATTGTAACAGTAAACATTGAGAGATCACTCAATTAATTGTAACAGTAAACATTGAGAGATCACTCAATTAATTGTAACAGTAAACATTGAGAGATCACTCAATTAATTGTAACAGTAAACATTGAGAGATCACCCAATTAATTGTAACAGTAAACATTGAGAGATCACTCAATTAATTGTAACAGTAAACATTGAGAGATCACTCAATTAATTGTAACAGTAAACATTGAGAGATCACCCAATTAATTGTAACAGTAAACATTGAGAGATCACTCAATTAATTGTAACAGTAAACATTGAGAGATCACTCAATTAATTGTAACAGTAAACATTCAGAGATCACTCAATTAATTGTAACAGTAAACATTGAGAGATCACTCAATTAATTGTAACAGTAAACATTGAGAGATCACCCAATTAATTGTAACAGTAAACATTGAGAGATCACTCAATTAATTGTAACAGTAAACATTGAGAGATCACTCAATTAATTGTAACAGTAAACATTCAGAGATCACTCAATTAATTGTAACAGTAAACATTGAGAGATCACTCAATTAATTGTAACAGTAAACATTGAGAGATCACCCAATTAATTGTAACAGTAAACATTGAGAGATCACTCAATTAATTGTAACAGTAAACATTGAGAGATCACTCAATTAATTGTAACAGTAAACATTCAGAGATCACTCAATTAATTGTAACAGTAAACATTGAGAGATCACTCAATTAATTGTAACAGTAAACATTGAGAGATCACTCAATTAATTGTAACAGTAAACATTCAGAGATCACTCAATTAATTGTAACAGTAAACATTGAGAGATCACTCAATTAATTGTAACAGTAAACATTGAGAGATCACTCAATTAATTGTAACAGTAAACATTCAGAGATCACTCAATTAATTGTAACAGTAAACATTGAGAGATCACTCAATTAATTGTAACAGTAAACATTGAGAGATCACTCAATTAATTGTAACAGTAAACATTGAGAGATCACTCAATTAATTGTAACAGTAAACATTGAGAGATCACCCAATTAATTGTAACAGTAAACATTGAGAGATCACTCAATTAATTGTAACAGTAAACATTGAGAGATCACTCAATTAATTGTAACAGTAAACATTGAGAGATCACTCAATTAATTGTAACAGTAAACATTGAGAGATCACCCAATTAATTGTAACAGTAAACATTGAGAGATCACTCAATTAATTGTAACAGTAAACATTGAGAGATCACTCAATTAATTGTAACAGTAAACATTGAGAGATCACTCAATTAATTGTAACAGTAAACATTGAGAGATCACCCAATTAATTGTAACAGTAAACATTGAGAGATCACTCAATTAATTGTAACAGTAAACATTGAGAGATCACTCAATTAATTGTAACAGTAAACATTGAGAGATCACCCAATTAATTGTAACAGTAAACATTGAGAGATCACTCAATTAATTGTAACAGTAAACATTGAGAGATCACTCAATTAATTGTAACAGTAAACATTCAGAGATCACTCAATTAATTGTAACAGTAAACATTGAGAGATCACTCAATTAATTGTAACAGTAAACATTGAGAGATCACCCAATTAATTGTAACAGTAAACATTGAGAGATCACTCAATTAATTGTAACAGTAAACATTGAGAGATCACTCAATTAATTGTAACAGTAAACATTCAGAGATCACTCAATTAATTGTAACAGTAAACATTGAGAGATCACTCAATTAATTGTAACAGTAAACATTGAGAGATCACCCAATTAATTGTAACAGTAAACATTGAGAGATCACTCAATTAATTGTAACAGTAAACATTGAGAGATCACTCAATTAATTGTAACAGTAAACATTCAGAGATCACTCAATTAATTGTAACAGTAAACATTGAGAGATCACTCAATTAATTGTAACAGTAAACATTGAGAGATCACTCAATTAATTGTAACAGTAAACATTGAGAGATCACTCAATTAATTGTAACAGTAAACATTCAGAGATCACTCAATTAATTGTAACAGTAAACATTGAGAGATCACTCAATTAATTGTAACAGTAAACATTGAGAGATCACTCAATTAATTGTAACAGTAAACATTGAGAGATCACTCAATTAATTGTAACAGTAAACATTGAGAGATCACCCAATTAATTGTAACAGTAAACATTGAGAGATCACTCAATTAATTGTAACAGTAAACATTGAGAGATCACTCAATTAATTGTAACAGTAAACATTGAGAGATCACTCAATTAATTGTAACAGTAAACATTGAGAGATCACTCAATTAATTGTAACAGTAAACATTGAGAGATCACTCAATTAATTGTAACAGTAAACATTCAGAGATCACTCAATTAATTGTAACAGTAAACATTCAGAGATCACTCAATTAATTGTAACAGTAAACATTGAGAGATCACTCAATTAATTGTAACAGTAAACATTGAGAGATCACTCAATTAATTGTAACAGTAAACATTCAGAGATCACTCAATTAATTGTAACAGTAAACATTGAGAGATCACTCAATTAATTGTAACAGTAAACATTGAGAGATCACCCAATTAATTGTAACAGTAAACATTGAGAGATCACTCAATTAATTGTAACAGTAAACATTGAGAGATCACTCAATTAATTGTAACAGTAAACATTCAGAGATCACTCAATTAATTGTAACAGTAAACATTGAGAGATCACTCAATTAATTGTAACAGTAAACATTGAGAGATCACTCAATTAATTGTAACAGTAAACATTCAGAGATCACTCAATTAATTGTAACAGTAAACATTGAGAGATCACTCAATTAATTGTAACAGTAAACATTGAGAGATCACTCAATTAATTGTAACAGTAAACATTCAGAGATCACTCAATTAATTGTAACAGTAAACATTGAGAGATCACTCAATTAATTGTAACAGTAAACATTGAGAGATCACTCAATTAATTGTAACAGTAAACATTGAGAGATCACTCAATTAATTGTAACAGTAAACATTGAGAGATCACTCAATTAATTGTAACAGTAAACATTGAGAGATCACTCAATTAATTGTAACAGTAAACATTGAGAGATCACCCAATTAATTGTAACAGTAAACATTGAGAGATCACTCAATTAATTGTAACAGTAAACATTGAGAGATCACTCAATTAATTGTAACAGTAAACATTGAGAGATCACTCAATTAATTGTAACAGTAAACATTGAGAGATCACTCAATTAATTGTAACAGTAAACATTGAGAGATCACTCAATTAATTGTAACAGTAAACATTGAGAGATCACTCAATTAATTGTAACAGTAAACATTCAGAGATCACTCAATTAATTGTAACAGTAAACATTGAGAGATCACTCAATTAATTGTAACAGTAAACATTGAGAGATCACTCAATTAATTGTAACAGTAAACATTCAGAGATCACTCAATTAATTGTAACAGTAAACATTGAGAGATCACTCAATTAATTGTAACAGTAAACATTGAGAGATCACTCAATTAATTGTAACAGTAAACATTGAGAGATCACTCAATTAATTGTAACAGTAAACATTCAGAGATCACCCAATTAATTGTAACAGTAAACATTGAGAGATCACTCAATTAATTGTAACAGTAAACATTGAGAGATCACTCAATTAATTGTAACAGTAAACATTGAGAGATCACTCAATTAATTGTAACAGTAAACATTGAGAGATCACTCAATTAATTGTAACAGTAAACATTGAGAGATCACTCAATTAATTGTAACAGTAAACATTGAGAGATCACTCAATTAATTGTAACAGTAAACATTCAGAGATCACTCAATTAATTGTAACAGTAAACATTGAGAGATCACTCAATTAATTGTAACAGTAAACATTGAGAGATCACTCAATTAATTGTAACAGTAAACATTGAGAGATCACTCAATTAATTGTAACAGTAAACATTGAGAGATCACCCAATTAATTGTAACAGTAAACATTGAGAGATCACTCAATTAATTGTAACAGTAAACATTGAGAGATCACTCAATTAATTGTAACAGTAAACATTGAGAGATCACTCAATTAATTGTAACAGTAAACATTGAGAGATCACTCAATTAATTGTAACAGTTAACATACGCAACGCATCGCGTGATCACTTTCGTGATTGAAATTTCAAAATTACTTATTCGTGTGAAGCTTGCTTATCAGCGACTCGGACGCCGAAATGTTTGACATCGATTTTGATGAAATATTTTTATAAATAAATATTATAAATATATAAATATTATAAATATTATAAATATTATAAATATTATAAATATATAAATATTATAAATATATAAATATTATAAATATATAAATATTATAAATATATAAATATTATAAATATATAAATATTATAAATATATAAATATTATAAATATATAAATATTATAAATATATAAATATTATAAATATATAAATATTATAAATATATAAATATTATAAATATATAAATATTATAAATATATAAATATTATAAATATATAAATATTATAAATATATAAATATTATAAATATATAAATATTATAAATATATAAATATTATAAATATATAAATATTATAAATATATAAATATTATAAATATATAAATATTATAAATATATAAATATTATAAATATATAAATATTATAAATATATAAATATTATAAATATATAAATATTATAAATATATAAATATTATAAATATATAAATATTATAAATATATAAATATTATAAATATATAAATATTATAAATATATAAATATTATAAATATATAAATATTATAAATATATAAATATTATAAATATATAAATATTAAATATATATTAAAAATAAATATTATAAATATATATTATAAATATTATAAATATATAAATATTATAAATATATAAATATTATAAATATATATTATAAATAAATATTATAAATATATATTATAAATAAATATTATAAATATATTTTATAAATATATAAATATTATAAATATATATTATAAATATATTTTATAAATATATATTATAATTATATATTATAAATATATATTATAAATATATATTATAATTATATATTATAAATATATATTATAAATATATATTATAAATATATATTATAAATAAATATTATAAATATATTTTATAAATATATAAATATTATAAATATATTTTATAAATATATAAATATTATAAATATATTTTATAAATATATAAATATTATAAATATATAAATATTATAAATATTATAAATATTATAAATATTATAAATATTATAAATATTATAAATATTATAAATATTATAAATATTATAAATATATAAATATTATAAATATATAAATATTATAAATATATAAATATTATAAATATATAAATATTATAAATATATAAATATTATAAATATATAAATATTATAAATATATAAATATTATAAATATATAAATATTATAAATATATAAATATTATAAATATATAAATATTATAAATATATAAATATTATAAATATATAAATATTATAAATATATAAATATTATAAATATATAAATATTATAAATATATAATTATAAATATATAAATATTATAAATATATAAATATTATAAATATATAAATATTATAAATATATAAATATTATAAATATATAAATATTATAAATATATAAATATTATAAATATATAAATATTATAAATATATAAATATTATAAATATATAAATATTAAATATATATTAAAAATAAATATTATAAATATATATTATAAATATTATAAATATATATTATAAATAAATATTATAAATATATTTTATAAATATATAAATATTATAAATATATATTATAAATATTTTATAAATATATAAATATTATAAATATATATTATAAATATTTTATAAATATATATTATAATTATATATTATAAATATATATTATAAATAAATATTATAAATATATTTTATAAATATATAAATATTATAAATATATTTTATAAATATATAAATATTATAAATATATTTTATAAATATATAAATATTATAAATATATTTTATAAATATATAAATATTATAAATATATATTATAAATATATATTATAAATATTATAAATATATATTATAAATATTATAAATATATATTATAAATATTATAAATATATATTATAAATATATATTATAAATATTATAAATATATATTGTAAATATTAATAATAAATAAATGTTATAAATAAATACTATTAAATGGTTTTAATCAATATTATAAATAAATAAACTTTGCAGGAGTGTAGATTACACATAATAAAGCTAGGTCTACACTCAGCTACAAGTTTCCCGTTCACGTTTTCGAGAGGTAGATTTACCTTTCTATTATATATAACAATAAAAAATATTAAAGTAAAAATTATCACAAAAATTAGAAAAATTATTTTATACAAATGCCAAATATATTCAAAACTAAAAGCTAGCGTAGTTCATCAAATTACAGAAAGAGTTAAGTTTTTTCGTTTGGGGTTATTTTTTACTTCATTATTGATCAGTTTTAAGTTTTGAACCGACCAAAAAGCCAAAGGATCGAACAACTACATTATTTGGAATTGGCTTTCTAAAAATCTATACACTTATAACAGGCATGGCAGTGCTAACTCTAACTGGCACAGTCCAAACGTGTACACAGTTTACGGGCAGTAATCAGCCCACGGTTTCCGGGTAGACAATACACAGAGAATTAACTTCTAATACGTCCTTTCACTTTCAGTAATTATTACCGCGCCATCTATGACTGTTTTACTAAAATATACATGTATACTAATTAAGTTTCGTAAAATCGACTAATTAATTCGACACTAATCACTTATCGTTTCTGATAGTAGATGGCGCGAAGGTATCTGAATTGCGCAAACCGTATTACAGAAAAGGCGTACGGTACTTTAGTATTTATTTTGGCGCCATCTATGGCAGTTTTTCTAAAGTAGAATCGGCAGAAAATTAAATTTAACACTAAGAATGTATTATTTATGGTTGTAGAAGTCCTGGAGTCAGTATTATTGAAGTGGCCTATTACGAAAAAGAAAAAATCCGTATAGAAATGATTAACCTGCCGATAAATGTAAGGGATTTGACACGAGGGCTCCGGAACCAGGACGACCAAGGAACCCCTCTCTCTAATAGAATTACCAAGTCAGGTCTCGTACGACGCGAAACGTTTAAGCCAAAGAAAATGTAGTATTATGAACTCGATGGAGACTACATGATGTCATGTCCACAATTAACCGGGAGAACATCTCAAAATCGGCCCCTATACATTCTGGAACACCCCGAAGGCAAAAGCTTTCCAGCTCCCACGCTCCGCCGTGGACTCACACATTGATGTCTCATTTGATACGTTTCAATTACATCATTGGCGCAAAGAACAAAAAATTAACTTAGTCACCCTAAATCCGCTTCGGTCCGTGTGTCTATGCGCAATAATTAATTTAATTCGACAATTAGGGAGCGGTCTCGCGGGTCCCTTTCTCGGTTCAACTGACCTTAAAGCACCCAATTCCGAAATCGTTTTTACACCTCCGCATTACGGTAATTAAAAAATAACGTTTAGTAGTTGTTATTGTTTATTACTTGCGCTTTAATGAATTTACGGCTAGAAATTGTACTTTTGTTGCTCAGAAACACAAATTTTATTCTTTTTTTTAATTAGAATTCCGTTTAGACTTGTACCATAAGTAACGTAATAACAATAAGTATGACAATCATAAAAAATATCAGTGTTGATGCGCAATTAGATTTTAGATTAATCACCATGGCCTATGCTATAGACAAGGCCTAAGCAGTCGATTCGACGTACATACGCACCTAGCGGGAATTTGCGGCAAATTCGAAAGACCAGATAAAAGTGGTTTTTTTCGAGCATGCACGGGCCTTGATTAATTACGTAGGTAGTGGTTCAGCACAGTCTCTATACTCGAAATCAATGTTACCTGAGACCACTAAAGTGATCGGAATTTAACATTAACAAACATCCTTATAAGTGTTGGTCAAGTTTTTAACGAAATATTTAAAGCATTTAAAACAGTTTTAAGCAGTGTTCAAGTTAAAAATTAGTTTTGATTCAAACCCAATTTTACTTAGAGTAAAATATGACAGAACGTTTTTTTTGTTTAATTAAAACAAATTAAAAACAATGATAGGTGTTTTTAAAAATGTTTCTCTTTTAATCCTAATTAAATTTCTTTAAATTAAATTAATACAGTTTGAATGTAAATACGCAGTGCTATATAAAAAAAGTATATTGTTCATTTAATGTAAATTTATTTAATCTGAAACAATATTTTTTGATTTAGTTTTTGATTTTACGAAATTAAAGAAATATATTTTGCAAATTTTAATTTTAAAAACTCACTTTACAAACTTGGGGAGTACAACGTAACTTACTATCACAATTTTATTTTAAATATACTCCCTGAAATGAAATCTGATTAGTTAATTTCCTGTAATGTTACGTTATCTGCCAGACATCCCGCCCTCGATTCCAGCTATTCTTCTAATAGCTAATCTAGGAACTGAAATGCACTATTCTGGAAAAACAATGTGCAATATAGTTTATTAAATTACTCAACATTATATCTAAATACAATTACGTAGAAATCGTACTACTGATGAATTAAAAAAATTATTTTTTAAATCTAAATATAAAATATTACAGATAACGAAAGTTTAAATACGGTGAAATGTTTTTTTCTGAAGAAATTTTAAATCGTGGGCCGACACTTTAAACAAAACACGCCGGTAACACCGTAACCTGGTAGTTTTGTTAGTAAAACATTTAATGAACTAAGCCTATCGTAATTTTATCGCACGTACTGTCGCTTAAAGGGAATATAACCTGCAAAGCAATCTTTACGGAAGACCCCTTCAATTTTTCAAATGTCCCTGTACAGTGGTGCCAAACATTTTTAAAGCCGAAGGCAAGAGCGGCCAGAGCTGCAAGCGTTGGTGTTCCACACCAAATACCCGACGTTATATTCCCTTTAAGCCCCGACCAATAACCAATAATTTAAGGGGATTCACTGTTGCCAAGAGCGCATAGAGGTACTAACTTTACTAAGAACTATGAACCTTAACGCCCATGCTGTCTTGTTGTTATACCAAAGTATATAAAGCGTATATATTCTTTGGTTATACTTTCAGAAGCAGTGTTGCCATATCGTGGGAAATTTCCCATATTGCGGGAATTTTTGGGGTCCATTTTGGCTCTGTGGGAAAAAGGTAATTTTTTTCAAAAACGTTGATTTTGTGGGAATTTTTGGGGTCCATTTTGGCTCTGTGGGAAAAATGTAATTTTTTTCAAAAACGTTGATTTTGTGGGAATTTTTGGGGTCCATTTTGGCTCTGTGGGAAAAAGGTAATGGTTTTCAAAAACGTTGATTTTGTGGGAATTTTCATGTCTGCGGGTATTTATCCCTTGTTTTTTTAATTTGACTATCAACAGAAAGCCCGAAATTATCTAGAGCTGTGTATTTTCGTGAATCTTGGTTTTTATAAATAATATAAAGGAGGTGCCTCCTAATACTTCAATCAAGCAATGCATAGGCCTAACAACCAAAATGTTTAAACATTTTAATTTCAATAAAATTTAATTTTAAAAAGTTAATTTTTCAAAATTTTTGAAAATTATGGCATGTTTTCCGTCGAGTTTTCGTTGAGGGTGGGGCTAAATAGGGGTGTGGGAATTTGTGGGAAATTTACTACCCAGCAATGGGAATTTCAACTTTCAAACATTGGCAACACTGTTCAGAAGCAGTCTAAGCACAGTAACTAGTCGACGGTTCTCTTTCTATGTAAAAATCCATTACACCAAGGCCCAAGTTAGGCTTAAGCCATGGTGCCAAAATTTAAGTCTTTCATAGTTCTTAGTACCTCTATGCGTTCTTGCTGTTGCCGATATTTTGACGCCATAGGCGTGGCCCAAATCAAAAGGCTTACTAAGGTACATCAGTCGCTTTGAAGCGCCTCAAGAATTCTGTTCAACTATCATTGCGAGAATTTTAGGAGACAGTACGTGCGAGAAAATTACGTTAGGCTTAGTTCATTAAATTTTTTAAAGCTAGTGTCGGCTCCTATTTTAGGGTTAGTATCATTGGCGAGCGAGAGATGTCACTATCGTCGAGTTTAGTCAAAATTGAAACAAGTTGAGCAAGCAAATTATTCCCTCAAAAGTAGGTGCCTCGACGTACCCCTTCCTTTGATTGGCTTTGCGTAATCACGTGCGCAGTCAACTTAGCTTGGATTGGCTTTTCTGCAATCACGTGTTTCAATCACGTCATCGTTGACTTTCAAATAAATGATAATACGTTTTTGAAAGTCGATAATAGATGGAAGCACCTTCCCGGCGATCTAAGCAATCATAGCCATCTTCGTTACATAGACCCAATCAAAAATACAGAGGGCAACGATAGAGCCGACACTTGCTTTAAGTTTAGAAATGAAATGGACTCCAGTGAATTTGATTAAAAAACATCAGCCATATGCGTTTTACTGGTTATTTTTACTTAACACAATGGTTAATTACCATTACTAAAACTTTTAAAGGCCCAATTTTCAAAATAAAAGGTCTAAATCTTACGGCGCCATTTTGTAAAAAATTGAACGTGAACGCTCCAGCTTCTCGACGAAACTACCGAGGAAATCGACTTCAACCACTGCCTTCTATAATACTAGGCCTAGAAATCGTAGCTACGTCGATTTTCAAACTGACATGATTTTCGCGCTAGATGTCGCTCTTTTGTTTTTTTTTTTTTGGTTTGGGGTAAAAAAGGTTAAACGGCTGCGGCCAATCAGCAGTCTCCTATCACTGGTGGCTTCAAAACATTAAATGCCTAAAAAAGTCAGGTATTTATCCTTTTATTATTTTAAACTTAATACATATGATTTTGGTTAGTGATATATTGAAACCCATTTCAAGCTTATAAATGATACATAAATATAATTTTTCTCCGATTCAATAATTACCAATAATCATTTAAAGAAAGTTTTATACATAAGCCTTAGTCATAACAAACGTTTTTAAGATTTCGGACTTTGTAAGAGAAGCCATGCCATACGTTTACAAACATGGATCATTAAAGATCTTCTTATACATAATTCAGCCTTATTTTACAAAATCCTTAAAGTGCAACTGTGGCAATTACAAAAAATTATCTGAAATCCTTCTAACTAAATTTGTTAGACCTTTATTAGATAACTATGCCAAAGATCTAACTGATTTAAAACAACGGGTAAAGAAATTGAACACTAAACCAATTTCACGCAAACATGTCAAAATGTGATATTACATTGTATTTTTTTTAATGGATTAAAAAACGTGTAGAAGATCCAAGGTTATTTTTAAATAATTTTTTTTTTACTAAATATATTTCATTATTTGTTAAGATAAATTAAAGTCCTATAAATTGAATGTTGACATTATAAAGTGTATTTTCGCTATTAATATTTTAATTTTTCGCGTACGTTTGAATTTCCCGCACTTTCCCTACCCAAAAAAGCGACCTCTATCGGATATTTCAAAATCGTTACCGCCACCCCCTTTTTTTTCTTACTTCTAGGCCTAGTACTATAGAAGGCAGTGCTTCAACGAAGCAAAGTTTGTCCACATTGAACTAAAATTAGCGGTGATTTTCCAATTCTTGTATTAACGCGTGCTTTTTCAAGCCTAAACAGTGAGTCACCTTAGATTCTTGGTCCATGCCCCGACTAATCCTCTCGTATTGATAATTCTTGAGGTACTTCAAAGCGGCTGGCGTACCTCAGTGGTTAGGTCACGCCTACCGTGTTAAAATATCGGGAACCCTTAAATTTTAGGAGGATTCAAGTAAACCGAGTTTCATATTCCTAGCTAAAACAGGCGAAAATTGGCCCCGCCGGAATATTTTCCTGAACTAATCGGCGAAACTTTCGACCTTTATTACTAGTGTAATAATAGTGTATTATAATAGATAAACTAAAGAAATCTACAACGACTATTTGTACACCATAAAACAGTTTTAATTCTTGAATTTTAATAATTAAAATGTTTTATGTGTACAAATAATCGTTGTAGATTTCTTTACTTTATCTTGACATTTATTTCTTAATTTTTATCGGAGTTGATTTTAAAAGAACCATTGTATAACAATTAAATATTGAAATCGCTCAACAATTTTTTTTTTCAAAAATAAGAAATACTTTATTGGTGTATGTGGCAGCGGAGGCCTTCACACCATGTGCATCATACAGAATTAGACAACAAATTTAAAGTATATACAAACAGCGATAAGAAGATAAATAAACAAACCAAAAACAAAACTATTGGACCCGGTAAAGTTAACGAATGCCAAAGGCGCGGAGCAGATTACACAGATGGCGGTATGATTATGCAGGAATACCGGATAATATTTACAAACTCACAATCAGAAATCACTACTATCATATCTAACATAATTACCCATAAGTATGCCACTGTACCTTTATTCCATTCAAAAGTCTTCACTAACGGTTTGTTTCACCACGAACCAGTAAAAAGGTGGACTACGTTAGATTTTAACCTTTTTATTCATCCTAGTAATTTTGGGAGTCACACTATTGGCTAGTAACATATATATTTCAGCCAATGGAAAACCTCTAAATTGAGAAGGAATTTTTTGCGTCGGAATTTTAGTGAGCCCAATCAAAGATAATTTAAACTCGTACCCTAGATTCGAATACTGAGAGCTTTCCCATTGACGGTTTTGTTACGAAGCGTTTACCCTTTTCCGGCACGTGACCTCAGAAAAATCGGGCTCCATTGGTTGCGGCACGGCCAACTTCGATCACGCGCTGCCTATATAGCGCGGCAGCGCGTGATCGAAGTTGGATGTGGTTGCGGTAAGGCGCAAACATGGAGCGAATTTTTTCTGATTTCTGGCGGGAAGTGGGTAAACACTATCGGCAACGCGCGAGAGAGTGATTTCGAATCTAGGGTACGAGTTTAAATTATCTTTGGCCCAATGTAGCTTTATTGAAATTTATAAACTCGCTCGGTTTGTGCGGATGAAGTTAAATAATGAGTAGTTTAGAAAAATAAAAGGTTTGGGAAAATGATCGCTTTCCGAAAATGGAACAAGTCGTCAAAGTGGGATATTCCACCAGCGTTATTAAACCCCAAATCAAGCCTAGAAGAGTTAGGACTAGACTCAAAAGAATCTGCAAAGACTGAAAGACTCCAACCTTGTAGATGCACCAGAAAAGCTCAACCTGAATTTCAACCAGTGGCGCCGATCCCATGGGGGCGGAGGGGCCGAAGCCCCCATTGGGAAAAATCAATGGGGGCTCTGCCCCCATTGGTAAAACCTCCGATGTTAAAGTCCATTTACTTTTAAGCATCCGTAGCAAGAAAGTGTTGCCAGCAGCCTCATTCCAAGTTGATTAGTGAGCTTCGGCCCCCATTGGGTTAAAAAGCGATCGGCGCCACTGATTTCAACTATTTTTTCCAATAAACCTGCTTCTTTTATTTGACAATGCAAATTTATTTTAGAACGTGAGTCTCCGAGAACTTCATTAATTTGCAAATTAATTACATTAACAGAACTTGACACTATATTGTTGTTCATTTTAGCTCCTAAGCCTTGGTTGTTCAAACCCTTTTGTTTACTAAAATAATGGCCGTCGGTTTATCATACGTAGAGCTAATTGGGCGACGGCATTTGAGATTCGATGACGTCAAATATGACATCAAATATTACGTCAAATATTACGTAGGGTACGGATGACGCAATATCTGTGAAACAAACCGTTAGTGAAGAAATAGAGCTAGTCACTAGTGGCATACTTATGAGTAATTATGTTACATATGCTACTATCAAAAATCCAAAGTGACATAATTACCAAAACTGTGCAAATTCCTATACTTTCCAATGGCGCTATACTGAATGCCGCTATCGAGATAGACCACATAGAAGGCTAGGTAAGGATGGACGATTTCTGGTTTGATCTTTCGTGTTTTGAATTAGAACGAAGATAGATGGCGGTAGCGTTTCCGTCGAGTGGCAAAAAATCAACAAGCTTTCCCGAGTGCTTCCTTAGTTCTCGAATCTCCCGCCAGGCGACACTAAATGAATACCCTTCCTCCTCTCCTCCGAACTTTTACATCTAGTGTAACATTCATTTGAAAATCTATTACATTAACACACTTTTGGTAATTAGGTCTTACTTATTTCTACTTTTGGAGAATGAATACCGTCAGAAGACGTCAGTGTTAGGGAGCCAATGTTAGCTAAGAGCAACAAAGTGAACAAACACAAGGAGAACGCAGCTAGCTTTTAAACACGCTAACTGTGTACAAATTTCATTAGGCGAAACTTTACGCTGAACGTTTTACGGGCGGGGGGAGACATTTTCCGAATTTTCCCCTTCCGACGGCAGCAGGCGCTAAAGCGTCTAACCAATGAAAATTGTACGCAAGAAAATAAACGTTCTCCGTGTGTGGGGTGCTGTGTTTGTTGATTCTAGCTGTTAGAGCGGGAAGGCGATTGGGTACAACGCTAAAATTGTCTCAAAATAGTTATTGTCCTTAAATAAATGTTAATATAAATAAATACCATCTTGCAATGGTGAGTAGTTATGGCGGCGGCCACTATTTGACGCGAAATAAAGTCTATAGAAATTAATAATGCAATGCCCACTTCAAATTATGAACTGCGACTAAGTGGCGAAAGGAAAACCGGACACTCCCAAAACTGACCGCATCGCCGTACCACTTAAAACGAAGCGAGACTACAGTTTCGAATAATAATAAAAATAGTGAAAAAAGAAAATGTTATTGTTTATCGTTGCCACGTCCCGGCTACTATGGTTACGACTCGAGCAATTAGAGTAAATGCAAATTCGGAGAACGAGCCTTCCACAAAGTACGAAACGGTGACCATTTATAATCAGACGTTTGGGAAGCTCGAAGCGCCCCCTTTCATAAATTTAGCGAAATTCGTCGACGGAATAAAATAATAGGGGGCGTTACTGAAAGCTTTTTTTTATCCTCGCGTGGTGATTCCACCTAGCTATCTAACGTGCTAAACACGTGTTTACCCAGAAATTGCAATTCCCCTAACGGTGCAACCCCCTTATTTCCAGGGCATGCTGCCGTTACTGTTCAATAACAACGACAGGGTGCACTATTCTCTTTTTAAGTAAAATGTGCTAAAGTTTAATATTAGCAAGAATGAATTCAGGTACCAAGAGTCCTGGCATACAATGTAGCGAAAGTTCGTTTGCGTTCGATTCTTCGTGGCACCCTTTCGCATAGACGATCGCCATCTATGTATGCCTTTCGTGTTTAAAAAACAGATAAATTTACGTTAGGATTTAGGAAGTTTGCGAGAATAGTACAAGAGGCTAATGTTATAATCCGATATTTTTAGGTAATGAATGCAATTTTGTTAAAAGGTAAATAAAACTTGGTTGTATTCCCATTTGTAGGTCTTTTTTAATTATTATCGTTGTTTAAAGTTATCACGTTTAAGATCAGTATGGAATCGATCTATTTGATTTGATGGCGAGAATCGTTACGAGCCTGGAAAGAGAAACGTGCACCCTGTCGCCAGAGACTCTACGTAAAGCAAAAGAACATGGCGGCGGTCATAAATTATGATTAAATGAGCTTATATTTCGAACAGACGAAAGCGATGATAGGGCGAACGTTCTCAGTCGAGATATGGACCAATGGGAGGCTCGTTATCATCAAACCAAGAAGGATTGGAGTTTTTATATCCCCCTGATCCGGTTTTCCGAGTTGCAACGCTATGTCGGAGAGAGCAGAGCGCAAGCAATTTTAATCAAGCCAAAGAGAGCCGCGTATTAGGGATGCCGTGTCCATTCGCGAGAATCCGATGACACACGCAAATCACGTTGTCGGTGAATATGGAACGTGTCTCCCACTCTCGCTTCGGCCATGATATGCCAGCCCGATATACGAGATGGCGAATACTTGGACCTCGCTATTAAGCCTTGGTTAGTTTGCAGTTTTGAATTCGAATTTAGAATTCAGCTTGGATAAACACTACCCCAGCGCCGCCTATCAATCGGGAACCAAAACTACGAATTGGAAATATTAAAAGAATAATAACTATGTACAGTAACTCTTGCTGACTAGAATTAGGTTAATTATTCCATAAAAATCCATTCGTTTACGATTTTAACTGCATTATAGTTAATGTTTTAAAATATTTCATATAGCAGCGTACGTATATTAATTGAAAGTTAATTATGATTTAAGTACCACAACAAATTCCATTACTTATAAAGACACTGGAACAATTGCAGATGAAATAGTGCAAAGACTAAGCTAAATGATTCTGAATTACGTAAAGACTAGAATTGCGTAAGATCAAAGCATAAGAGGAAAGTACCTCTACACCCTAAAACAACCATTCGACCGCCCAGCTAGACAAGGTAGATCATTGTATAACTTAGATGAAAAAAAAAAGTATCATTTGAAACCAAATCGTTTTTAAGCTCTGATTTAAATAAATGTTTCCTAGAGTAGCGTAGACGGAAATTAGTTGAGGGCGTGGGGTCTAGCCCCCAAGGGGTACGACCATAAAAATTTACGGAAGGGTCGAAATTACCCCTCATTCTCCTTAAATATTTTCGCACTTTCAAAAGATTTCTCCCCACAAGAAATACTAGTAAAACCGGGTAGAATCTTTTCTTGGTCTGCGGTAAGCCCAATATACCATAATTAGGAATACGATTTAAGAAAATTAAAAGGTCATAAAGAGGGTGTTGTTCTAGCTCGAAGGCGTAGCTTCTTGATTTACAACTACGTTGACTGAGGGGGTAAAGGCAGAGATAGTCAATTAACGTCGCGATACGGTAGGATGATAACGAAGCCTATTGAAAGATTCCCTTTAATCTACTTTTGATTGCTCGCTAGGCCTTTTTCACTAACATTTTATCAGTTTACCACAAAAAAAACCCGTTTTTATCCTTGAAATCGCTCAACTAGTACTGTTTAACAGGCTAGCAGCAATCAAGGACGATAGTAGTAGGCCTACATTACAACAAGGAAAAAGTTCATGAGTTCTACGACACATAAAAATTCCACGAATTCGATTTGGAACCCAAATTGTTTTAATATGGCATTCTTCGAAAAAAACGTTTAAAATAATAAAATTAATTTAATGGTATCACGTTTTACGGTTTCGTGTGTTAAAAAGAGTGAAATTTGAGTGTAAACGCTTGTTTTGTTTCAGAGCGACGGTTTCGAGAATTGCGAGGAAAAATTATACAGCGCCATCTATATTTTATGGCGAGCACGGAGCGAACTAGATGTAATGAAGTTTCGACATTTCATTCGTTTGACAGGGATCCCGTTAGGCCTTGTCAGGAAATATACAAAAACGTAGAAAGGCGCCGAAGCCGGACGGGCCAGCGGAGTCCCTGCGCATTTAAGCGAACTCGCCTTCGGAATCACTAATTTCAATTAGGATTCTTTGAGCTTGCTAAATAGTGGCTCTCAGCCGAGGCACTAACGCCACCTAGCGAGAGAACGCGTCCGTACTCGGATAATGCGCGGAAGGCCAGGGAGGAGAAGGGGCGAAAGAGGATTTGGCCGTATTGGAACGCGCGCTAGAAATCGAGTTACTAGCCGGGGAAACTGCTAAAGTTCAAGGATGGGAGAGCGCTTTTCGGAAATGAATAAGCGAAGCTCTTTCCGCAACTGACCAAAGGGTGGCGCTCTAAGCGTTATCATTCGCTTTACTAAATGGTCATCAGCCATTCCGATCACGTTCGAGCGCCTATACCCGCTTTATTAAGTATGGCCGCTTCTTCATGGCTTCCTAAATAATTAGGGGTAATGTAATTAAAATGTAGTCGAAATTTGAACCGGTTCATTAGTAACCTTCAATATTTCCCGTCGGCCCATTCGCGGCTCCCATTTTACTTAACTAAAATTGAAAATTATTATTTGCAATATAGATTCTTTTATTCAAAATTTGCAAAAAAGAAACGTAACGAGGGGCGCTAATATAGCACTTACTAAAATGTGTAAGCTGGGTACAGCATTTAGTAATGCTAAATCTAAAATGACTTCAGTACAGTTAAAGATACTAGCTTGTACACCGATTACGGATATTGATCAGCCCCTCAAAACATAAAAACCCTTTTGAAATTGATATTCAATGATTTCAATCCCTTGGAAAAAATATCAAATTTCCCGCTTAGAAGTCAAACGAATTGAAAGAAATGCAGACCGTAACGCCATCTCTCTTAAAAAACATAAACTATTTTCTAAAAATTATTCATTAATTTAAAAAAAAATTAAAATAATAATTATAAAATGTTATACGGTGTAATAGATGATTCTAAATTCTAAAATGTCATCACTTGGCAGTTTCTGAATTAGTCGAAGTGTTAATTTGTTTAAACTTATCAATTACAGACCGCGAAGTACCAAAAAATAACTTATGTTTAAAATCGACTATTTTCCAAAAAACATTATTTAAAGCTATAAAATAGTAAACGCATTAGCTCTACCAGATGGTATTTTTTCTAAAATATTGAAAATTGTTATATTTACAAAACTTTTTACTGCCAAGTAACTACCTCGGAGAAGCTAGCGCCGTTACGTCACCTAGACTCGTTTCGGTCGCGAATTATGCTTCTCTTTGGGTGGGGGAGGTCAAAGGGGATGATTTCTAACCCTAATCAGTGTACGCGCTTCCCGTATTGAGTTCGTAATTTCGCCTAAAGTTTTAGAACCTTATACTAAGTCAGGTATTTTAGAGAAGTATAAAATAGAAACTATTTTAGAGTATAATATATACGAAAAACAAGTTGCAATGAGTTAGAAAACTAAAATCTAGTTACTACATTTTTCAACCCAGTTGTTTAGATTAATAATATCTGGGCTTAAGATGTTGCAAGTGCAATATGCGTTGATGATTATGAGGAATAAAAACGACTTCGTTATATTTGCATATTAATATTTAATATTTTTATTAAATATGCAAATATAACGAAGTCGTTTTTATTCCTCATAATTAATAATATCGTAACTTGAAGTTACTATTTTTTAAACTCAGTTGCTTAGATCAATAATATCGTAACTTGAAGTTACTAAATTAATTCTAAACATTTTTCTGGATTAATAATATCGTAACCAAGATACGACATTTTTTAAATTGTAATATCTCCATAACTATAAATTATATTTAATTTTTAACTGAATTAGGGGAAAGTGTGTTAGTAGAAACATGGAAGAAAGATTCTTTATATAGCTGTGTGGTGTCACCAAAAATTAACGTCCTACCAAACAGGATTTAGTGCCTCCTAGTGAAGAAAATACGCAACATACAAACAAATTATGACGCGCCAGCGTTGCCAAACATACTATAATTATAGTACATTTCGACAATATTACCTTTCGATTTTCCACGTACTATCAAAAGTAAATAGGGGGAGAAAGTCTGGCACTTGGGTCCAACCGCACGACGTCTTATTTGAGGGGTAAAATTTTTGGGCTTCGGGAATGACTTCCCCCTAGCCTCTTTACAGGGACACAAAGGTATCGGTTGTACTCCGCCACGATGAAAAATAGTTCTCTATAAAATACGTGAATATTAAACTTTTGCTTTCGATAATTTGGTTAAATTAGTTCCTAAATAAAGTAGATATATGATAGAAACTAAAATGCGACTTTTTAAAAATAATAACACGACTTTTGAAAAGATATAAACCGTAACTAGAAAAACGCTCACTTAAATGGTGGAGAGCGTGGCGCCATCTAAGAGCAGAAATCGGTACTAATTGGTATATCTACGATGTTAAGGCCTAACAATTTGCAAGTTTAACTGAAATAATAGATATAGCTACGAGCTGGTTTTATTTTATTTTACAATTGATATAGTAATTATTAATTAAAATCAACCGTTATCGAAGGAAATAATGGTCATCATTTGACAGAGAGACTATTTGAAATCGCGAGGCGGTGACATGGCTGCCAGGGAATAAAATTCAAAATTTTCATCTTGAGCGCGGACCGGAATACCACAAATGCACTGCTTCGCGCGTACTGTGCTATCCTTATTGGTTAGAAATATCACTAGCTCTTTAAAAAGGGTGTCAAGCATGGCGGAAGGTAAAATCTGAAGGCAGTGATAGACTTTCTCCCCCTATTTACTTTTGGTACTATAATTTCAATCGCGTACTATAAAGTACGCTTTTTGCGATAATTTTACTATATATTTCTGATATTTGCGCGATAAATCAAGAAATATTAGAAAGTTTATCTCTGTTAACTTAAGAACGCAGTTTCCAGTCTGTGATATTACTCCTAGTAGGCTAAGAATGGAAATATTATACTTCTTGGGAGTGTTTGGTTTCTACCTTCTTAGGCTGTGAAACTTGGAAGTTCCGGCGAAATAAATATGTGAGTCACAGCTAACTATGATCAAATGCTACCACGCTATAGCGAGTAATCAAAGTTGCCGTAGTTGTGTACTATAATTTTCGAGAAAATTCGATAATTTTTGGGTTTCGATACTATAATTTAAGTTTTGGGACCTGGCAACGCTGTGACGCGCCGATCCCACGCCTTGGCTCGGCTTTTGGCACACTCTCACTATGGCGACGAGGTAAAGCTAAGGACTTTGTCTGAAGTTCGCTAAAATTGTATGGTTATTCTAAAAAATAGCGCCCAGTAATCATTAAACATACAGGAGATAGGAAAGAAAAATAATAAAAATGTAAAAATAATTATGAATTTATAATAACACCTACAATGAAACTAATTATTAACTAGAAGTACGGTAACACTTAGAGGAAAATTTAATTATAAGCGTATGGCAAATATCATTATACATTTATGGTAGCCTGATAGGGAACCTAATTATAAATGTATGGTAGCACTTACAGGCGTTTTTCACTCACGTCGTCAGTCTAGGAAATTACCGAGTGTTTGTAGTAATAAGCCAATAAAATTAAGACAACGCTTTATCCTTAAATCTCAATTTGCATTTTTACGTCTTCACGTGAACGGAATTACTATAAAATTCTAATATCTTTACATATGTAATAAAGCACACCGTGATTTCTAGGAAAAGAAGTGGGTTTGGTGAGCGTGCTAGTAGTCGATCAAGTTCGCGGAGCCATGCAATGAGGCGGGGGCATATTTCGAAAACGTAAAAGTATTAGTGATCTATTATGTGGCCGGGTTAGGTGGGCAGCTCACCATTTCCGAAATGTACATATGCAGTGCTGCGGGGGTGGAGGTAAAAGCGCTTTAAGTGGTAGAGCAAACTATGGCGGGAGAAGAAAAGAAGTGTAAGCCTTGGCGATCTCTAACGTTCACTCTCTCGCTGTTTTTCTACGAATTGAGAGCGTTAGGAACCTTCAGACACGCGAACTAAATTCCCCGCCCACTTCCTTAAGGATTTCCAACCACAGGATAAGGGAAAAAAACTTTATCCAATAAAATAGGGATTTTTTTAAACATTGTTTCTATCCGTCTTTCAAAAGTTTTTCGGGTTAATATTCTACGGATCTACCAACTATCTACAGACGGGGTTTTTATTTAATGCTCAACGGGAAAGAGCATAAAGGATCACCAATTATGAGAGACAATCTGAAATAGGACTTAAAGGGGCTCCAAAGTTCGGTGGCAAAAAAGAAAAGAAAATTGAGCATGCTTTTCATCCCCCCCCCCCCCACCCCTCACTCGGCCTTGGCAGAAGCGGGCAGAGTCAACCGTAAATTTCGCACTTTACTGACTTTACACACATTTTGCCACCGAACTTTGGAGCCCCTTTAAGATAATCTTAGAATCAAGGAGGATAGGAAGGGAGGCGAAGTAGGAGGGATGAACGCGCCAGTATTCTTGTAAGAAGTTTAGCGCGCGCTCGGTGGGAAAATTTCGGAAAAATGGCGGCAAGATTGCGGCCGAGTGCGCGCTAAACTTCTTACAAGAATACTGGCGCGTTCATCCCTCCTACTTCGCCTCCCTTCCTATCCTCCTTGTTAGAATCATGAACAATGCCGGCAGTTATTTAGGAAAGCCTTTTTCAGCCAAGTAGGGTTTCCTAGCAGGAGGGGTGGGAGATTCTCAGATTAATCTCAAATTTCCTTTTCACACTCAGTCAAATCTGCACTCCGGCTCAAATTTGTATATTTAGCTGATTAGCAGAATCTTTGAACGGGAAAGACGCACTAGTCCGAATTTTGCATACGACAGTAGGAATAATTTATCCTACAGACTTTTCATTCTAAAACACAATCAACATCCATCCCAATTTTAAAGGGATTATAAACTTTCCTATTTATGGTGGACCAACGAACTTCACATTTACGCAGGCAGGTTTAAAGAAAGCTAGGGGTGATTGGTGCTATGTTAAGAAGTAGCGAGTGTTATCAGACTATTTTTCGATTTAATTTCTAATCTCTTTAAGTTAGATAAGTATAACGACATCCTATTCTACCATCGATTAAATAGCCTTCCTTGACCATTTTATCTGGTACCATTGTTGAAAACATTTGTTCAGACAAGGCTGCCAGTGTTGATCGAGGGGTAAGACAGTCTCAGATAATCTGTACACCGAGTTCGTGCATTTAGCACTGTTAAAGGTACATATTTTCAAGAGTTCGCGAGTTCCATTTAGCACTGTCAAAGGTACGGCAGTGTACACCGAGTTCGCAGAGTATCTTACCCCTCGGTGTTGATGCTGTTTTTATTTTTACAAATGAAGAATTTAAAATTCAACAAACTCGACAAAACTGGAAACTTTCGGTGTTGATGACATATTTGTCGGCAGATTTTACTAAACCCTTGTTTAGAATGTATTTAAAATATTAAATATTTACCTTAGTTTCTGTAGAAATGTGAATTTTGGTGATTTATCATAATACTGTAGACAAAACTCTATACTTCAGCTACTGCGGACAACCAAGTAGTTTAAATATTTTGGTTGGTTACTAAATACCAGTGACAACGCGTTTTATAAACACATTTCAAAATTAGTACCTTCAGAAATAATAATAATCAATTGAATGTTCCTCTTAATACTTTGTCATAATTTCTGCCGAAGTGAGACTCACTTTTCATTATGAAGCCATTTTCATTTTTAATCGTCCTTGGCCACCAGCAAAAATTAGTTGGCCATCATCACCTTTAAGTTACACACAGCGCCAAGTTCGCTCGCGGCGTATGTGTAAACTTCATAATCTGGTCGATAATTTTTAAGGTGTCAAGGAGGTTTATGGGGACTTTAAGCAAGGCTTGCATGGACAGCTTAAGCTCTAACAATACCATGGGAATTTTGTGACCGTGTAGGTTTCGAGCTTAGGAAATATAGCGCCATCTGTCTTAATATCTGTCAACTAAATATGCCAAATATAGTAGACAACTTTTAAATTTCAACGTTTTTCGGTTCAAACTTTCAGCTGTTGCGCAGAGATAATTGAGAACGAGCAGACCCAAAATTTAAATTACGCACGAAGCCTACAGAAAAATTGTACCTCATAAGTAATATTTACTCCTCGCAAAATTGTTTAATATTGAAAAAGGAGGACATTATGAAGGAAAAACAATAAAGAGGGCGCTAGTTCTCCTTTTCATCCAGGAACAAAAATGGGGAGAGGAATTAAGTGGGGAGTGAGAGGCAGCGAATCGGATTAGAAAGGCCGAGGCCGATTGGAAAATCTCTAATAAGAGCCGGAGCAAAAATCCTTGGAAAGAGATTCAACATCCTTCGGCGTGCCGCATCTCCGGGATTTTTAATATAAGGTTGCCGGGACGCGCTCAGCCTACCGATTTCGGACGCCAGGCAGCGGGGCAGTCGACTTTGATATCACAATTTCCTTCTCCGGGCTCTCTATATGTCCCAGCGGGGGTTAAACCACGAAAAGTAAATTGCCATCAAAACACTTTTAGGAAAGCAAACTCTACTCGAATATCTTATGAATTCTTTAAACATAGTGCACGGTAAACTGCGGATTTCCGGCTGTTTTAGAGGCGTTCTTTGATTCTGCCCTCCCTAGGGACTCCCATTTTGCCTGAATCTGTTACGGGCATTGGTCAACAAAGTTGAAAGGAGAATGGCGGAGGGTTCAGTGCCGGCCGTGAGTCTTATCTTTACATAATGGGAATATTATAAAATCGTAAGCCTTAGTTAAGTCGCCTAAAGTGGTTCAAAATGGCAATGACGCAACGTGATGAATATATAAATGTCCCTTCATAAATTTCCCATATTAACAACTCCGACCGGACGTTGCTTTTCGGATTGAAGTGTCTACCGCTCATTAATACATTTTACATCGCAAATATTTTGAAGCTAAGCTTCATTCTCAAATTGGAAAATGAACTTTCATTTCTTAGGCCTTTGTAAAAATTTGGAATAGGCGCTTCAATAAAACTGATTCAGCAATTCGCGAGAGAAGGGACGGTTGGTAATTTCATTCAGGGTTGCCACAAAATTTCCATTTTCAAATTCTCTGACTTTTCCTGGTTGAATAGGGGAAACTTATAAAATCGATAACTGTGAGGGATCTGAAATCTGCTCACATTTTGTTTAACGGCTTACAAGGAATTCGAATTAGTTTCGGGTTTAAAATAGCCCATTTCCATTGGGACCAATATCAACTAGTCTGATAATATCTGAGCGTAAATACAGATAATTGTATATTTGATTTATCATAACGTAACTGCTATAGTCTTAGTCGATAGCTACGCCGCAAAAGTTTCGTTTTGAAAACGAAAACATTTGAGAGAGTTGGCCGTTTTCGGTCTATCGAAATCTGGCAGCCTTGCCTGCAGCCTTGGAAATAAGGTTTTTTTTAAAAAACTGGTCCTTATGACCAGTGACCCCCTAGCTTATGAATTATTAAACTGGTCTTATATAAAATGTTCTAATATCATTTATAGGCCTAAAAAAAGCTATACTACATGTTTGGAAGTTAGATTATGTTGGTAAGATTAACTTTACACGTATTCAAAATAGTTAACTTTATTTTATGAGTACCACAAGAATAGTACAATATAGTACTATCTCACCTAAGACTACTACCATAGCCTAGAAGACCTTCGTAATTTACCGTATTATCTCTCTTTCTCTGGGCCCCGTAACTCCAGAGTCCCCGGTCCGTTACCGCGTAGCCAGGTAGCCTACCGTACTCGGGGGAAAGCGAGACTAGAGGATTGAGGGTTTGAGGCCAGAGGGGGGTTAGACAGTTCGACTCGTTCGAGGGATGCGAGCGAAGGGACTCTACATAAAACATCGACATAAGCGGAGTCGCTGTACATAGAAATCCAGTGAATAGGGAAATCAAAATTGATATAAACCTTGAATTAATAGATCATCCTATTATTTGGAATTATTTAATTGGTCACCTTCTGTTTTTTTGTTATTATTTCGAATTAATAAACTGGACACGGTGACCAGTGACCCCCCAAATTTTTAATAAATAAACTGGTCTGAGCAATTAATTAACTGGTCTTTGACCAGCTGACCACCGTTATTTCCAAGGCTACTTGCCTGCCTTCCGGCCTTTATCTCCATACCGAAAATGGCCGACGATGACGCCGCCGAAATTATTTAACTAAACTGATCACCGGCGTTTTTGACCGTTATTTTGACTATTTGAGAATTTGTCGCAATGTTTTGTGTAATTTAGGTTAGATTAGTTCACGCTCAGGTAACTAAATAAATACTAAATACTTTTGCTTAAAGCGAACCCAGAATTAAGGAAAATATTGCGTCCACAAAGAATATATACTACCTAATTGATTTGGTTTAAATGGAAGGATGAATGTAATGATCTTTTGTGGTTAGCCGCAAATTGAAATACGCAAATATTTTATAGTCTAATTTCTCGACGGTTCGTCACACGAACAGCTAAAACATTTCAATACTGCTTTTAAAACTAGCTATTGAAAACAATTTCAATGCTAACTTGTTCCACGTAGCTCACACGTGCCTTAGAAAACCGTTTATACTCTTATAGTATTGATACAGCAGGGATAACGACGGCGATATAGAAAATTAATGGGCTATTTACCAGTGCCGTATCACCGTCCAATCAGTTAATTCGGCTTCGTGAATTAAACTATTAGACATGCACTGTAATTTTTCAAATTTTACGTGGTTAGACCAAGGATCCTATTGCCACGGGTCATTTGCCAGAAGGCCTGAAGCTCGGGAAATTTGAATTTATCTTGGAGAGTGTTTGTAGGTTATTCGACTATAACTAATTAATTTTGTGATTATTAAACGTTTTGGTAATTTTTAAATGTTGTAATAAAAAAAATTATTAGGTAAAACCTAACCTGAAGAGTCGTTTTAAAATATACGATGAATAAGTTAATTAACTTTTGATAACTTAAAACATAAAGAGGAAAATTATCTAATTTTGGTCAGGAAAAAATCAGGGTTGGAGCCTTTCGAACGTACATGACTTATTCAGCAACATATGTATTATACGCTTTCAATACGCCTACTCAATCATAAACTCAGAGAGTGTAAAGATTATGAGAGGCGTCTCTTCCTATTCCCGTAACGTTAAAATTTCGTACAAGATTTTGAGAGCGCGCGCCCATAGGAGAGGTTACGATACTATCCGACACACGATGTCGCTACTGGAAAATTTTTTAATTTTGTAAACATCCGGAAAGTTTTTCATCAGTCATGGCTGTTAAACATAGTTGAATTATGCTAATTTAAAATTAATAAAATTCAATTTCATGAAAAATAAAGAAACGTAAGTACAAGAAAGCGGACTATTTATAATATTTTGATACTAAAAGAATTATTTGTTTGATTAACCAAGGAAATTCATTGGAAATTTTATAAAATGGCCGAGGCTTAACGAGAACAGAGCGTTATAAATTAAAAAATACGAGGAAACATTGAAGTTGGTAAAATGAGATTAATGTTGTATTTTTAACAGTTTCCTATCTAATCTTTTCTGGGTTTTCATGTATTCATGGTTGAGATCTTGTTTCTTAAGGGAACTATGTATGCAGATTTCTATGAAAAAAGATATCATGTTTTGGTATGCAGTTGCACATGGAGAATCTTCATTAGCTTTAAAATATTTCTTGTCAATTCTTTGAATGATGAATCTCTCCAAACGTCCTTTAATATTTGTCATGTGCGATAAAAGCTTAAAACTGGTGTGAAATACTTAATTCATTTGTCTCCGTTACAAATTTAAAGAAACTATCAGTTGGTACGATGAGGCTGCTGAGCAGCTGATAGAAGAATTCTTTGCTGTTTTGAAAGCTTTAAAGTAAAAGAGCAGATTTGTTGGGTCTACAATTGGATTGTCTTTTTTGAGTTGACTTATGCAAGAAGAGCATTGAAGGTTTGAGTAGCAGCGGTGAATTAGATATCCTGAAATGTAACTAAGAACATTTTGTTTTAGCAGGTTTGGACTTCCAATAGAATTTCAAAATTCTAAGTCTTCATCGGAACATTGTCCCTGGCTTTGCGAGACTACAAGATTTTCAAAATTAGAATCCGGTGGTTTCAAGAGATTATTCACAGAGGCCGCCCTGTATGCAGCTCGAAGTTGTTGTGGATTGGGATGATCACGGACTCACGGTTGCCTCCTTTCTGTCTTATAGATCCAAGAAAATTATCTACAAAATCTTGGCTAATCCTGTCCTTTAATAAAAACTTAAAACCAAAATTATCCTTTAGATCTTCCCAGAGGAGTAGCAAGGCTTGAATTGAAATTACCATTTTCTGAAATTTCCAATGGTGTAGAGTCATTAAGGTTGAAAATTGTTGGCACAGCGGATGGTGTGAGCCTATTTTTAGTTCTAATATTCATGAAACTGGCATCAATGAAATGATTCGCGCCCATCATTATTTACATATTTCAGCCACAAAATAGAACTAAACTTTATATTAAGTTAATATGCCAATAAGCCTATCTAATGAAAATGCGAATTTACCAGTCTTTTTCCTTTGGAAACTTAAAAAAGATAAACAAGGATTTCTTGTTTTCGATATTTTACAATTTAAAACAAAAGAATATACCCCAGACCTACTAAATTATTTAAAAACCTTGTAAAACTAGCATTAAAAATCTGGAAAGTTTTTGCGTCTCTTTTAAACCTAACATCGAAACGCACGTGCTGTGAGAACGGCGCCACTGGTGGCGCCATCGCTCTTACGGTAGTAGTGGACATTTTTGGGAAAAAAAAGTTAGTACGCTTTTTTGAAAGAGAGACGCCTCTCATAATCTTTACACTCTCTGATAAACTGCTGGATTTTAGTCTGCTAAGCAGGCCATTCAACTTAAATTGCTAATTAATCTTCGAGCGTTAAATACAACTTAATGAAATTCAACGTTTGAAGATATATTTTTCTCATAAGATATATATTCAAAGTTTAAATTCAATCCGAAGTAACTCAAGCTTCGATATTCCACACTCTTCCTAAGAAATTGACGAAAATTGACGTGCCTAATATTACAAAATGCCGATTAGGGCAGAAAAAAAGCTGCCAACTAAATCGCTAAGTAGTTTATGTAAATTTGTGAAAACTATTCGCAAAAGACAAACAAGTTAAAATTTGAAAGAGTGACGTCATTACGAATCTCGTTGGGGATTTTTTTGGTTGCGTCCTGCAATAACGTTCTTTCTTTCGTATAAAAGCTTATCTTATTTCCTATATCTCGGCACGTACGAAGGATCAAATCCCCAAGGGAGACCCTGGAATGAGCCTGAACGCTTCCAAGTCCTTGTCAAACAGGCAAGGTTCAAGGTCTTTCCTCCCCCCCTACCCCATCCCCACCCAGTACCCAATCGGAAACGCACGTGGGACTTGGAAAATCCGGAGAGTTTTCTCTCTGAGTAAACTGGGATTTGATGGGAGATGCTGACCAAAAACCGATTTTCAGATATAATTACGTGTCATATACCGGATAGATGTATAATTCCCAACTCCGGAACAAATACTGCAATTCGTCGACGCGTGAAATTAACCTTTTCAGTTGCAATAGAGCCATCTAGTTGAAAAACGGCGGATGTTCCTTGGCTATTGTCTAACCTCCATCGTACTAACTACGAGTCTACGACGAAAATTCAACAAATTCGTTTTCAATCGAAAAATCATTGCTTCGATGTGTTTTTAACGAAACTAGTGCCAGTTAGCCCAAACTATTCTTCACGACGTACATTAGCGCGCGTGTATTGCAACTGAAAAAGGTTAATAATGGAGCGATCTTAAAGATGCCATGATTTTGTATTTAATTATAAATCTTAATTAATAAATGTAAATATCAACCTTTCAATGAAATATATAACGCGAAAAACTTTAAGAATAAGTCGACGTATCAGGTTTTTCAGGGCATATTTTCTAAGCCTAACGATATATTAGGCTTAAGAAATCAAATAAAAAAGGCTGATTAATTCATATTTCGGTTTCTTAATTTCTCCAACATGCTATAAATGAAAGCTGTAATAATATTGAATAAAATTTAAGTTTAAAAAAAGGCTATTTTATAAATTCGGTAATTATGACCCATATTGAAACGGATCACGGCAAGTACAATCTCAAAATTCCATTGACGTTTACAACTCAAAACGTAAAAATTAAGGCCTCGGAACTGTAGAGAAAAACTCCTAATTAGTATGTAAAAAAATTAATAATTTATATTCAAAGAGATTAGAAAACGCTGATAATATGTATCCCCAGTACGCGCTTCTCCTCCACAAATATACAAACAATTGAAATGAAATTCCGGAAAAGGAGAAACAAGGTTAAACAACACGAGGTTGGGGATTCGCAATTATATAAACAAAGTAACTAACTTACCCGGCTGGAGCGTAGACAGAGCGTTTCGATTGGCGAGGTTAGCCGTTATTAAAACGTCTGACCTTGAGCAGCCAGGCTCGACTTGGGCGTAGGAGTTGCACAGGGTAACGAAGGAGCCTGCCAGTAGACGAGTTGGGTCGACACCTCATTGGACGGTCCGAAGAGGGGAGAGGTAAAGGTGCGCGCAATCTGCCAGAGAGAACGAGCTCCGATGACTCGCGATCGATCGGGCCGGGCCCTAGCCCAGGTAGGGAAGAGGTCCCGTTGCTATGGTGACGCCCAGACTAAGGCCTCTTCAGCGGCGCTAGGGTGTTAGTCGGACTCAACGGGCGGCGGGGAGAAGCGGGCTCCGTCGACCCCCTTTCATTTTCCTCTTAGTTCGTTTCTCGCCGCTTCCTAGGTGTCACCCTACACCTGTTGATTCCTAGTTGTTCGGGCATTTTGCCAAAAGACTGCCCAGCCACGCCATTAGAGCGACTGCGTCTTTGGAATTGCCCACTAGCCCAAAGCTTAAGTATACAATCGGCCTATTTGATTAACTAGGAAGCATTGGCTAGGACAGTAAGTAAAAGAGATCTCAACGACACAGACATCTGAATGTAAATTTGGCTCGCTGGGTCAAGTATAAAAACAATCCCGTTGATAAAAGCGCGTATAACTCTAGTAGATAAGGTCAAGCTTCCGTCGATACTTCAATCTGGAAAGAAGTGGAAATTGTAATTTCTAATCCAGCTGCTAGGTGTATTAATGGACGATTATAAGCACGCAGCACGATTTTCTACTACGTTATCGACTGACGCGCCATGAGTGAATAACGACTAAAGCTTCACCTTCCCTGTTAGTAGTGTCGTTATTAATATCTCCGCCCACCCGCGAAACTCTTTCGAAGGTTTTAGCCGCTATCTGGCCCATATATCGAAGGGAATTTAGGGTCTGTCTGCGGGGGCCCTATTTACGAAACTGCTATGATTATGCCCAATTGAAAGACAGTAGAAACTAAATCGACAAATCATCTCCTAACACTCGCTACAACGTGTTTTAAACGTAACTAGCCAACTGTTAAACCTGGTGGCGGAATTAGTAAATTTGTTGATCTGCCAAAAATATGAAACTTTATACCCTCGTTAAAAGTGTCAAACAATGGTTTTTTTGGAATTAATAGCGGAAATAATTGGCCATACTAGTGTCACACAAATCCCCTTCACGCTCTTCTATTCCGAAATTAGGATATAAAAGTGCCACCCAAATCCTTTTAAGGGTAAATAAATAAAATCCTATTCTTGGCTTAAAACAAGTGTCAGCTCTATCGTTGCCCTCTGTATTTTTGATTGGGTCTATATAACGAAGATGGCTATGATTGCTAAGATCGCCGGGAAGGTACTTCCATCTATTATCGACTTTCATAAACGTATTATCATTTATTTGAAATTCAACGATGACGTGATTGAAACACGTGATTGCAGAATAGCCAATCAAAGGAAGGGGTACGTCGAGGCACCTACTTTTGAGGGAATAATTTGCTTGCTCAACTTGTTTCAATTTCGACTAAACTCGACGTTAGTGACATCACTCGCTCGCCAATGATACTAACCTTAAAATAGGAGCACGTTCACAGCTAGTCATTCTCCTTAAGTATAAATAATTCTTGGTTGAATCTATGATGCAATTATTGGCCGGACAGAGTATGTAAAGAATAGATCAATTTTTAAAAGAGGATGGCTGATTATTGTACAGGCCTGACCAGTGGCGTAGGAACGGGGCGGGGTACTGGGGTACAGTGTACCCCCCTTGAAATTTTATAGGGGTGCCAAATTGGTTTGAAAAGGGCTCCAAATTCTTTTAGTAGGGGCGCAATAAGCCTGTCGATGAGGGGGACGCCAAATTTAGCAGCCAAACTGTACGCCCCTTAATCCAAAACGTTAATACGCGCCTGGGCCTGACTGCAATAATATGATTACGTCACTAGTTACAAATTTAGCATTTACAAAGACTGTACTCAAGTCGAGCTACCACGTAGATTACCATTGCAGATTTCCATTCGAGCTACCACGTCGAATACCATTTGACATTTCCAGTCGAGTTACCACGTAGATCACCATTTGACATTCCAACTCAAGTTACCACTTAGATTACCATTTGGCACTTCAGGTCGAGCTACCACGTAGATTGCCATTTGACATTCCCAGTCAAATTACCGCGTAGATTACAATTTGACATTTCCAGTCGAGCTACCACGTAGATTGCCATTTGATATTCCCAGTCAAACTACCACGTAGATTACAATTTGACATTTCCAGTCGAGCTACCACGTAGATTACCATTTGACATTTCAAGTCGAGTTACCACGTAGACGGTAGATTACAATTTGGCACTTCAAGTCGAGTCGAGAAAAAGGTGGGACCTGCAGCAATTTGCGACGACCTGTACAACCTGCACCTGCCAAGTTTCTAACCTGTACCACTGCAACCTGCAATTTTTTATAAAACCAGCCATGATCAACCCAACCTGCACCTGCAGGCTATTTCACCTGTCCAACCTGCAACCGGCACAGGTAACCTCCGAGTGGTTAGCACTTTCGCCTCGCAGCAAGAGGAGCCGGGTTCGATCCCACCTTGTGGCACTGGGTGAAAACTCGGAACAACTCCTTCTGCGTAGAGTTTGCAAGTTCTCTCCCCGCTGGTTTAAGGGGTTTTCCCCCGAGATCTTCGGTTTCCCCTTCCACAAAAACTTGTTGAGGTTAACGGTAATAGTGAGTGTAGGGAGCTGTTGGCTCGGGTGGCATGCAGGGCTTGCCACCACCCTCCTACGCATTGTAACCCGGCCACCTGAATTAATGGCTTCAAAAGTCGCATGATGACTTAGGCCTAGGGTGGTGCCTTGGGTATTAGCTTAGCTGATTATTATTATTATTATCACCTGCAGAAATACTAATAAAGTCTATAACTGGTCTGTTAAACACTTGACGTCTTAACATACAAAGAAAATAATCATCCTACGTCACCGGCACCGTAGAAATGTAATTCTTGGTCTCCAAAATAAAACGTATTTTACAGCTAAGGCCCACGAGTGACGAGACTAGAGTGTAAAAAACGAAACTAAAACAAAACCGGTTTTCGAAAATTGATTTTAAGTCGAGGCGCGCCGCCGCGTGGAGAGAGTTAGAGACCGGAGACTGGAGCTGGCGTGAAGAGAGTAAGGGAAAACGTAATCCGAGAAGCTACACATTTCCATTCTCCCCACGGTTATTTTAGCGAGGACAGACACCAGTTCGTCACAGCATAGTATTCATATTGCATATTCATTTTCTTAGTTCTTTAATGTTGCGGTAAAGCGGACCTTTCGTTTATATATGGCAGGTTGGCAGGTAAACCTGTAAATCTGCGATAATATGATCTACCCAGCCTGTATCTGCCACTCTTTTCACCTGTCCAACCTGCAACCTGCAAAAAATATTTTCTATCGTGATCTGATCTGACCGGACCTGCGCAGGTTGCAGTTATCTGTAGACCTGCGCAGGTAATCTGTACAGTTCCCACCTTTGAGTCAAGCTACCACGTAGATTACCATTTGACATTCCCAGTCAAATTACCACGTAGATTACAATTTGCCATTTCCAGTCGAGCTACCACGTATATTACCATTTGACATTCCCGGTCAAATTACAACGTAGATTACAATTTGACATTTCCAGTCGAGCTACCACGTAGATTACCATTTGACATTTCCAGTCGAGCTACCACGTATATTACCATTTGACATTCCCGGTCAAATTACAACGTACTAGTTTACAATTTGACATTTTCAGTCGATTACCATTTGACAAGTCGAGCTACCATGTAGATTACCATTTGGCACTTCAAGTTGAGCTACCACGTAGATTGCTATGTGACATTTCCAGTCGAGCTACCACGTAGATTACCATTTAACATTTCCAATCGAGATACCACGTAGATTACCATTTGACATTTCACGTCGAGCTACCACGTAGATCACCATTTGACATTCCCAGTCAAATTACCATGTAGAATACAATTTGATATTTCCAGTCGAGGTACCACGTAGATTACCATGTAACATTTCCAGTCGAGCTACCACGTAGATTACCATTTGACATTCCCAGTCAAATTACCACGTAGATTACAATTTGACATTTCCAGTCGAGGTACCACGTAGATTACCATGTAACATTTCCAGTCAAATTACCACGTAGATTACAATTTGACATTTCCAGTCGAGCTACCACGTAGATTAAGATTGATACATTGCAAGTAGAACTAACTCAGACATCTGAGGCTGTAAACATTTTTTTAATTGAAGCAATCGAACCGTATCTTTGAAAGACCTAGGTACGTTGTCGCTCTCAATTTTTTTCACGTTTTTATCCGAAAATGTTTCCTTCAGCGCATACCTTAACACTATCCCCAACAGTCCGGAACAGAAAGGAGGGGTGAATTACCGCGGCTAGAGGGGTGGGACAAATACAGGGGACCACTTTTTCCAAAACGTACGAAATGAAGTCAGTTCCAGATATCTAAGATACGGACGGTGAAAGACGTTATTCACCGGCTCTCGAATTAAAATATCAGTCAATATAAAATACATTTCAAAACAAAAATGAACTACAACCGACTGAAATGTCAACGGTTAAATTACTCTTGGTAAGTCTTTTTAATTTCATTTTGTTTTGGCGTTTGAGACCCCGAAAATATATAAATTTCAAATAAATGTTTATTTTTAATTTTGAGTTAACGTAAATTTAAAATATTTTTATACAATATCGTAATTAAACTTTCGTTAGTATACCCATTAGAAAATTGATTATTTTATTGATTTAAATAAAATTGGTTTGAACCTTTCGATTACTTAGAAATTTTAATGTATTATCTTAGCCGAAATAATATTTTTAGTCTATGGAAATTAAAACCTGGGTTTTAAATATTAATAAAATTAATACATTTTAAATTGATGTCGATTTTAAAATCGATGTTCAAAATTTGTCGAGAATGAATAAATAAAAAAATTAGTTTTTAAAACATTCACTATAGAAATATTTATTCTTTTAGCTCACTTAATGAAACTATTAACTTATATAGCCAATTATTAATCAATTCGATAAAACTTTTTCCATACAAATGAATAAATTTAAAGCATTAACGAAATTTAAAAATAATTTGAAGAAAAAATATTTACAAATTGTAATCTTAAAATTTCTAAAATTACAAAATGATTATAGCTTAAATGCGAAGTTAATTCAATTTTAAGCTCTTTTTAAGTATTATTACAACCATTTCAAATTTGAATAGAGCGTTCTAAAGCCGAGTTCCCACTTGACGAATTTTCAAGACTTTAGCGACAAATTTAATTTTCGTCGTAACTTTGAGCTTCACTAAATTTCACTCGCATGCGTCAATTCGCTTCGCGAAAACAGCATTTTTCGCTAAGTGGGAACTAGCCTTTAATACTGCAAAAACCGAAATAATTCACGGATGAACAAATATTCGCAAAAAAAAAATTACAATTTTCCCTTTTTTTAGAGGTAATCTTTCCATCAAACGGAAAATGAAAATTTAAAAGGAAAAACACGAAATATTATTCTGGAGAAAAAGTTTTATAAATTATGGACCTGCTAGGTAATACCAAGAATGTATTCATGTTAATAGAGAACGGTAACTTTAGCCTCTGTTTCCCTGATACCCTAAAGAGGATTTATTATTTATTAATATTATGAATAACAATGACCACAAACAAAAACATACTGAAGCCGAGGTAACATTATGAGCCATAGGCCACGTAATGAAACATTACTAAACAAAATTAAACGCCACCCTCCTACGCGCTGTAAACCTGTTTCAAGGCATTAAAAGTCGCTCGATGGCTCCAATTAAACACAATTAAACATTATAAGAGTAATATAATTTACATTATTTTAAAATTTAGTATTAAATTAATAAATAATCTTAATATTTAAAATATATTATCTAATAATTATTTTTATAAAGACAATTTACATTTAAATTATTTAACATAATATATAACTATATAAAGAAATTTAATATTTAAAATTGTAAATAGAAGTGTCAACAGAGGGCACCCTGAAATGTATAATAAACGTGGCCTGAGAAATAAGTGATAAAGCACGTCACATTACCGCAATGTTATGTTTGTTTTTTCACTGTTGCTTTGATCCGTTCTTGGTCTAGAAATTATTTCGCTTCGTTTTGGTGGTACAGGTGGAGTTGCCAATAAACATGGTCGAACACTCGAAAATAGATGCATTAAACTCAGAATTATAAGCACTCGTATGAAACCTATTTTGGCACTTGAATATTAAAGGTTTGAATTTCTCTAGTTTTTACGTAAAATCAAACGATAATTAGCATTATATTTAGGTTAGGAGACAGGTCTTGGGCGTAGCTATTCTCAAAATTTTAATGAAATTGGTTAACATTTACTACTAAGGCTACGGTGTAGCTAACCAACGATCGAACATTTTGCCAATTGACACGGTGATAAGGAAGTAATTAAATGAAATAAAATAAAATAATTAAAAATAAAATGATATGAAATGAAATACGATAAAAATAAAATAATTAAAAATAAAATGACATGAAATGAAATACGATAAAAATAAAATAATCAAAAATAAAATGATATGAAATGAAATACGATAAAAATAAAATAATAAAAAATTAAATGATATGAAATGAAATACGATAAAAATAAAATAATTAAAAATAAAATGATATGAAATGAAATACGATAAAAATAAAATAATTAAAAATAAAATGATATGAAATGAAATACGATAAAAATGAAATAATTAAAAATAAAATTATATGAAATGAAATACGATAAAAATAAAATAATTAAAAATAAAATGATATGAAATGAAATACGATAAAAATAAAATGTAATGTAATGAAATGAAATACAATAGAAATAATATAATTAAAAATAAAACTTCAAACAAAATACAAATTTCTGAATTTATGTAATTGGTTTTCAGGGACCGTCCGAGTATGCCGTGCGCTTATACCCATTATCAACCGAAGGAAACTACTAAAATCGACGCTTGTCCGATCGTGGTCGTGCCTTGCGTTTTCGGTTGGCGGGACAACTGGAAACACGTGGCGCAAGAACTGTCCAATGTCACGTCTCTCGAGGTAACTCCAGAAGTATATAACATTCTCTTACGAGAGAAGTATACTGCTACGTACAATTTGCCAGTTTCAATAACATTACCGCCATCTATCGGTTCACAATGTTTTGCACTGAATAATGCAGCGCGTTCTTAAAATTAGTCTCGCGCTAAAGTACTATCTTGGCCAATTGCGATAAAATAAAAGCGGGTGTCAAAACTATTTGAAGTTGGCTGCACTAGTGGTATTTGAAAATACCGTTACATTATTGAAATTGGCTAAAAGTTAATTCATAGCCAATTATAGAGTTTGCGCTGTTGCGACTGGACATATAACCGGTTTGTCTATGATATATCTTTATACTGCCAAAGCCGATAATTTTCTATGCATTGATCTGGCAGCATTTTTCAACAGGGGGCAAGACAGTCAGAGAAGGGTTTATTTAAGCGTCTATTAGTCGACTGTAAATTAAAAATTCTGATATTCCTTGTGCTATTGAAAAGGTTACTATGGAGTCACGAGCTGAACGTCAAAACATGAAACGCGCGAGGAATTCTGCACGTTTAAAAAATACGCTTTCTATAACTTCCGTTTACGATCTGTAAAGTTGAAAGCTAGGAGCAACAAACACAACACCCCACACAAGGAGAACGCAACCCGTCAAAAGTCGTGGATTTTCTTGTGTACATTTTTCATTGGCTAGACGCTTTAGCGCCTGCTGCCGTCGAAAGGGGAAATTTCGGAAATTGTCTTCCCCCCCCCCGCCCGTAAAACGTTCATCGTAAAGGCTCGTGACGCTCGTTCAATGAAATTTGTACACAACCCTTCGTTAGCGTGTTTAAAGGCTAGCTGCGTTCTCCTTGTGTTTGTTGCTCCTAGTTGTAAGTGACTTAAAGGGCCACACCGGCGTTTGAATTTGATCTGTTTCCAGAATAGGATTGGTCGTGTCTGCTACCACGTGTTAAATCCGGGCTGAATTTTTCAAACGCCGCGCGCCGCCGGTGTGGATGGTTAATTTACCGTTTACGCCATAAACACTTGCTGAAGTTAACTATAATAGTAAGTGTAGGGAGGTGTTGGCTCACTTGGCATGAAGGGCTTGCCACCAACCTCCTACGAAATCTAACTCGGCCACAAGTCACTAGTTGAATCAAGCCTGTGTGGTTCCTTATGCATTAGCTTAGCTGATTATTACTATTATCCCTTCAACAAGGTTTCGTTAAAGACATACCATTATGGCTAGACAGTGTTCAATGAGTGACCAGGCGTTTTCATCCTTCAACAGGTGTACGTGGTGGACCCTCGTAACCACGGCGAGAGTCCGCACAGCGAGAATGGCGATTATTACGACATGACAGCGGACATCGTCCACTTCTTGGAGGAACGAGGAATTGCCAAGTTCCATTTGCTTGGGCACAGTATGGGTGGACGAACCGCCATGACCATCGCTTTTACCAGGGTACGACTTTAATTTCTTACCAACAACACCACTACAACTCAGTGGCAGGGTCAGGGGGCCCCATTCCTTCGACCGGGGCCCCATTAAGCTAAACCTTAACGAAACCCGTTGGGTAATAACTTTTAAGATTTTCAAAAATGTATTACGGGGAACTTTGAAATAGAAACTTTGAGGATGAAACACCATATTTTGCTAGCTTCAGGATTAGAGGGCCCAGAAATCCTTCTTAGGGGCCGAATAAAAATTTGTGGTTCCACGTTTTTGGTCTATCTTTCCAAATACTCTTGGCGCCACCAGTGCTACAGCTATAACATTAGGTTCAAGAACGTATTTATGTTGGCCGATAATCAATGGATGGTTGAAAGACCGATAAAAATTACATAAGGGAGAAGGGGTCGTTTTACAGGGGTAACGCCATTAGAGTTCGATTTTTAAACACCTGAAGTTTTTAAAGATGGCGTCAAAAGTCTGAAATGCATAAATTTTAAATTAACTAAAAACTACCAAAAATATTTTTACAGATATTTCAATACTGAGTTTATTATTATTGACCGTTTTTGTGTACTAAATCAGTGAATATTTAAACCCTTCCAAGCAAATATTTAAATTAGCTCCATTTAGTATCAACAAAAGCATTAGACAATTGTTTTTGCTCCATTTTAAACAAAATTTACAAAATCCGAGTTATTTTCGTGAATCATTTTTATATTTAGTTATACTCCCTTTAATGCTCAAAAATATTGAAGTTTGTTTTGAGATCCCAAACTCAGAAACGTTGCTACAGTGTGAACTTTGATCTCAATTATCCTAAGTGACCGAATTATTTTAAAAATTTGGTCTAGTGGTATTTACACTACGTGCCTACCGACCGGAAGTATATATTATATAAACGACCGGTTTCAATGATTTAATTATGCTTAATTGTAAAACTATTTAACCTTTCTTCTTAAAAAGGGCAGTTATGAGGAAATGTAAGTACTGTTTTCCTCGAACAGACAATTTCCTTCAAATTTAGTATTTACGATGGCCCACCTGTCGTTGTCTAAGAAGTGTGTCGGAACCACCAAATGCAGAACAAAATCGTTTAATTTGTTAGACGAACGTTTTCCTCTAGGCCACAGAATTACAATCATCCTTCCTGGATCTTAATCAGCGATTTACCCCGGGCTAATATACAATAAACTGGTTTTGTCCGGCCTAAAATAAAACTCCGTTGAAATACGGAAGTTTTGTTTCACTTTCAACTTTTCTTTTTTTATGCCTAGCCGTCAATGGTCAAATCACTGCTCTGTTTGGACATTAGCCCGTTTTCGGAACCGGCTGCAATGCCCAACATCGTCAGGTACAATTTTAAAATAATTGGATTTTTTATTTTGTTTATTTTTCATGAAACATTTTAGTAAAAATAAACTTTGGTACTAAACTTAATCTAAATATAATATTTTTCATAACTGAAACTATGATCAATCATTATAAATAGGTATAGAAATAAGTGGCAGCAGTTTAGCCAGGTATTCGTTAAGGGGAAGGGGTAACGCTTTGGGAAAATATACTCCCAAAGAGGAAGGAAACACGAAAACCACTTGTCTACACCACAGAACAATGATAAGAATTGTAACAACGCGATACTACCAAAAGTGGCATTATTATTGTTATTATATTACAAAGAATGTATTTATTTATCCCTAGGGAGAATGTCTATGTCGAGACGGTTTTTAGCCTTTCTCTCAATCCACCCGTTGGTCCTCCAGTACGCTCCTCCGCTTAAAATAAAACGAATAGTCCCGGTATTTCATTGGCTGCTTAAAATTTACGTCACCTAACGCGATGGTAATCAAACGCCGGTGACGTTTTGTCTTTCCCCCCGCGCGAGACGGGGGAAAGGCGTTCAACGTGCCCGGCGATTGTCGCAACATAATCATTCTTCCTAAATATAAATAAATACATTCTTGATATTACTTTTAGTCAAATGTCATAAAACGTACAATTAATGATTTTTCTTCATTTATCGCAGATTCTTCTGCGATACGATGAAAGATATAATGCGTGGATTAAGAAAAGGTATTTCCTTGGACAGTGCGAAAGACATTTGCTACGATGAGCTTCAAACACACAACGTGGTAAGCGTCGCCTTTCAACTTTCCCAGTTCCCAAAATTTTCGGCCAAACTGGACCCTCTCAGAATCTTCATTCTGTTTAGACAAGAATACTTTTATTTCTATTTCGAGAGAATGACTAACAAGGAGACATCCCGAAGTGTAGCCCACCGATTTTGTTCAAACTCGGGGGATTAGTAGACCTTCGTGTATCATGAAAAATCCTAAAGGGAATTTGTTCAATGGGCAACCGTTTTGCCATGGCAACGAAAAATGTTTTTGACAACACAAAATATTAAATTTTCCCATTGAAAATAACATGGGATTTTGACCTCAAATAGATCAAAAGTTGATGTTTTTTTTGCCAATTTTTATCTACTTTTTATATATTTGGCATTTTTGAATTTTTGAAATTTGTTAAAATGTTTCACAGGGGGGGGGGGGGGGGGGCTAGGAATCGGTCAGAATCCCATGTTATTTTCAATGGGAAAATTTAAATTTGTTGTTGTCAAAAACATTTTTCGTTGCCATGGCAAAACGGTTGCCCATTGAATAAATTCCCTTTAGGATTTTTCATGATACACGAAGGTCTACTAATCCCCCGAGTTTGAACAAAATCGGTGGGTTACACTTCGGGATGTCTCCTTGTAAGTTTGAGCGGAGACGAATTTGAGCGTTGCTCCTAATCCGTCTCACGCTCTAACAGTAAGCTCCTTCCCCCTGTAGAAAATCAGATCCGCCCGGTATCTCATTGGGTCCCTAATTCTGACGTTATCCGACGTGTTTCCTTCCCCCTCTCGTGCCGTAGATGAATTAGACCGTGTTACTCGCCGATCGTCCAGTGATGGGCACCACTCCTCTCATTGTGAGCGCTTATGTTATTATGAGCGAAATTGAGCGGAAAAAGATTTTTTTAAAAGAGCGCGAAACGAAAATGAGAGGAGCGCCAATTTCAGCGCTAAAAAGAGCGGAAAGAGAGGAGCGCTTATTTTACAGCTCAAAAAAGAGCGGACAGAGAGGAGCGCATATTTAACCGCTCAAAAAGGAGTGGAAAGAGAGGAGCGCTTATTTAACCGCTCAAAAAAGAGCGTTAACAGAGGAGCGCTTATTTTACAGCTCAAAAAAGAGCGGACAGAGAGGAGCGCATATTTAACCGCTCAAAAAAGAGCGTTAGCAGAGAGGAGCGCATATTTAACCGCTCAAAAAGGAGTGGAAAGAGAGGAGCGCTTATTTAACCGCTCAAAAAAGAGCGTTAGCAGAGGAGCGCATATTTAACCGCTCAAAAAAGAGCGTTAGCAGAGGAGCGCATATTTAACCGCTCAAAAAAGAGCGAAAAGAGAGGAGCGCTTATTTTCCCGCTCAAAAAAGAGCGGAAACAGAGGAGCGCATATTTAACCGCTCAAAAAAGAGCGAAAAGAGAGGAGCGCTTATTTTCCCGCTTAAAAAAGAGCGGAAACAGAGGAGCGCTTATTTTCCCGCTCAAAAATGCGTGAGCGTGAGCGGATATTAGGCTAGCGAATACGAGCGGTGAGTCAGCTGAGCGGCTCTTTGACGAAAATGCCCAACACGGCGATCGTCTGAACATTGTCATTCACCCCAAGTAGAAATAAATGCATTCTTGATTTAGGCATAATTATTAGATATCATCAACGAGGACAACCACCGAAAAAATATCTTCATCTTCGCTTGAAAAACCACCCAAACATATAGCTTAGAGGAACGGTGCCCATCTGGAACTAACTATTTTTGTGGAAATAAACGTCAAACCAGTTCCAGACGGGCTCAGACGAGGAAAAATTTCTATTTTGTTTGTTCCGAATTTCTTAGGAGGAAATGTATCTTTGAAATTTATTATAATTTTCTTACGTTTTATTGAATGTCATAAACAAAAGTGAAATCTAGATCAATTTATTTAAAGGTGGGGGCGTATATTAAACTGATTTTACAATAACAGATAACCGATATTTACAGATGTCCATATTTCTGCCGATAACCCGATTTTACCAAAATTTAAACGTTTTCGTTATTTTGTTTACCAATATAACCGTTATTGATATTTAAACTAATATTAAACAGATATTAAACCGTTATCGACGTTGTAACCAAAATTAAACCCTCATCGATATTGGTACTAATTAAAATAATTTCCAATTTTAAACCGTTATCGAAATTTGAGCCACAATTTTACCGATATTAAATAGTTCGAGATATTTGAACCCACATCAAAATTTTACCGATATTAAAGCGTTATTAATAACGATTTTATTGATATTCAATTGTCATCGATTAAAACCTATAACAAACGATAAAATACAGTTTTAACAATAATTTGCGATTTCTTTTATAATTATAAAAAACGTTGAAGGTAAAGAGAACAATTTCAATAAACTGCCCAACCGTTTGTAAAACAGTTGAATGAATCATGTTTATGAAAATATTACAAGATTTTCGTAACATAGCCAAAGGCAACGGAAATTCATTATTCAACGGAAAGTATACTTGGGCTTAATAAGGTGTGACTCGTTTACCAAACGAAAAAAACCCCGAATTGATAAATAGATTCTATCGAGTTCATTGAACTGGTTTTCTTGATACATATTTCCATGCATTTATTTGATAGGAACCGTATATGCGTCAAATCCTGATCTCGAATTTGGCCCAAAACGAAGACGGCACCTTCCGAAGTTTAGCAAATTTGGACTACCTTCACGCCCGATTCGAAATCGACCATTTCATCTACCCCACGATAGACAAAGGTTATCAGGGACCCTCCAAGTTCATCTACGTCGACAACTCCGAATATATTAAGTGCGTATATATTTTGTAGCAGACCAGTAGACCACGATAAATCCAGCAAGTATCGATACACGCGGCAAGCCTTAAGCCGGGTTTTCATGGACGCTTGTAGCTTGAAAAAATGTGGCTTGAGCTAGAAATAGTTTAAAGTTCGTGCTCACGCTGCGATCGCTTCTGTTTTCAAGAACACGTGTATTTTGCGCTTGGAGTGTGCGCTTGTGAAAATAGATTGGAACACGCTTCTAGCGCCGATCAAATCCAACTAGGTATTTTTACGCCCAAGCGAAAATTTCGCGCGTGACGTCGGTCCATGTGACTTCAGCCAGCCAATGGGTATGTAGTATGTTAGTACCGAGGCTTATCACACTATTGTACGCTGTTCGAAACAATAACACAACCAAATTAACGAAAAAGCAACAAAATTAAATAGAAAGAAAAGAGAATAATTTGGAACCGAAAATGAAATACAAAAGCAGTAAATGTTGCATGGATAGAGTTGAGCAAAATTATGCAAATAGGGTGCCCCCACCATCGTTTGTTTTGTACCTTCTTTTATTGTTTTTGGCTTTGATAATTACTAAAAGTTTAAGTAATAACATTTTTTTCTTAATCAAAAGACGTCTGCGATTCGGAACCGCCGTATTTATTTCGGCAAAAAATAAACGCGGCAGCCACCAGCTCAAACGGCACGCTAGAAATATCTTGCATCATGAAAACGTGAACCGCTTTCCTTGCAGCTTGAGCGCGAAATATAAAATAAAGTATACGCTTAACGTAAAATGGAAAAATCTCAATCTTTTCTTTTTCAAGCTACAAGCGTCCATGAAAACCCGGCTTTAGACAGAGAAAATATAGAATAGGAATAGCCTACTAACTTTCGGTAACTTTAATTTATTACGAATTTCAGTCTTGTCTATTGAAATTTATTCGCGACCGAAAACTATGGCTACGCCCCCTTTGGTTCGCCATTGAAACCGAGATAGGTAGCGGATAAGGCAGACGCTATTAGTTTTCCCTCCTCGTTATTGGTAAATTTTACTATAAATAATGATACTTGCATTTTAATTTAATTTTTGCATCGTTTGTTTCTATTTTCAAAAGTTTATTTCAGAAAAAAAAATTATTTTGACTTTTAAATTGGTCTGTAGCAGACGCTAGATCACAGGCGCTACCTCGGAGAAGCTAGCCACCTAGACTCCTTTCGGTCGTGAATAAACCGGATGTATCCCCGAGCAGGCCAATAGCTTTTGGAACCTGGAGATACATTTTAGAACCTTATCAAAAATAGAGTTGCTATTCCTCGTCTATAAGTTAAGTTAGAAGAAACCACCTATGGACTGTGAGAAGGATGATAAAATACGCGAAAAAGTAGATTAGTCCATAATTAAAAGGGATAATATAGCTAAATCCTAAACAAATTTGAAGAAATTTAAAAACTTACTAATAACTCGTACCAATAGGTCTTCGAGCAAACGCGAAACTCGGATCAAATAGATCTTCGAGTAATAAACTAAATTAAAATTAAATAAAATAGCCAGAAATTCCAACGGTAGACCGGTTTCGCTCTATTTGGAACTCATCAGTACCGTGCGGCAAATCTGGCTTGCGACTGTCAAATCTAAAAGAGAAACTAAGCCTAAACATTAAAAATTTCAAAACGCGTTGCATATAGCAACGGAAAGCCGAAAAGGGGAGAGTGGGGTGGAGAATAGAATATACGATAAGTTAAGTTAGAAGAGACCACCTATGGACTGTGAGAAGGATGATAAAATACGTGAAAAAGTAGATTAGTCCATAATTAAAAGGGATAATATAGCTAAATCCTAAACAAATTTGAAGAAATTAAAAAACTTACTACTTGAGTTAGTAGTAAGTTTTTTAATTTCTTCAAATTTGTTTAGGATTTAGCTATATTATCCCTTTTAATTATGGACTAATCTACTTTTTCGCGTATTATATCATTCCTCTTCTATATTTGCTATGGTTTAGCAATTTTAAACATTGGAACAATTTCCAGTTAAAACGTCGCGTCGTCTGCAACAGAATCGTCAAAAAGTGTAGTTTTATATTACACTACCGAAAATCGTAGCACATCAAGAAAGATTTTCACTAGTAAAGAGTGATGCTGCAAAACAGTTTGAAGTGGCGTTGGGAAAACTAAGTGGCTGAATATGCTCAAACTGCACCGTGAGTCCGTGACACTGAAGCCCATATTTTTAGGGTAGCACGCCAGCGACGCCGGTCGACTCCCTTTGAACTATTCGCGACCGAAACGAATCTAGGGGGATTAACGGCGCTAGCTTCTCCGAAAGGTAGCGCCTATGATCTAGCGTCTGCTACAGACAAATTAAAAAGTCATAAGAACGTTTAATAAACTTATTAAATAAAAGCAAAAATTATGCAAAAATTATATTAAAATGCAAGTATCATTATTTATGAAGTCAAATTTACGAAAAAACGATGATGAAAAACCAAAAGTAAATAGGGGAGAAAATCTGGCACTTGGGTCCAACCGCACGACGTCTTATTTGAGGGGTAAAATTTTTGGGCTTCGGAAATGACTTCCCCCTCGCCTCTTTACAGGGACGCAAAGGTATCGGTTGTACTCCGCCACGATGAAAAATAGTTCTCTATAAAATACGTTAATATTAAACTTTTGCTTCGATAATTTGGTTAATTTAGTTCCTAAATAAAGTAGATATATGATAGAAACTAAAATGCGACTTTTTAAAAATAATAACACGACTTTTGAAAAGAAATAAACCGTAACTAGAAAAACGCTCACTTAAATCGTGGAGAGCGTGGCGCCATCTAGGAGCAGAGATTGGGACTAATTGGTATATCTACGATGTTAAGGCCTAACAATTTGCAAGTTTCCCTGAAATAATAGATATAGCTACGAGCTGTTTTTGTTTATTTTACAATTGACAGGGGCGGATTAACCCTTTCGGCGCCTTTAGGCACAGAAAAATTTGGCGCCCCTTGGCATTGGTCAGCTAAGGAGGGGTGTATCGGTTTTTAATAGATAAATAAATATATTTTAGTTTCCCCAAACCTTTTCGGCGTTATTTTGAGCAGGGGCAAGTCAAGTACATGGACCGTGGGGCTTTATCAGAGTTTTGGCGCCCCTAGAAAAATGGCGCCCTAGGCACGTGCCTACTTTGCCTAATGGTTAATACGCCCCTGACAATTGATATAGTAATTATTAATTAAAATTAACCGTTATCGAAGGAAATAATGGTCAGCATTTGACAGAGAGACTATTTGAAATCGCGAGGCGGTGACATGGTTGCCAGGGAATAAAATTCAAAATTTTCCTCTTGAGCGCGGACCGGAATACCACAAATGCACTACTTCGCGCGTAATGCGCTATACTTATTGGTTATAAATATCACGTGATCACTAGCTCTTTAAAAAGGGTGTTAAGCATGGCGGAAGGTAAAATCTGAAGGCAGTGATAGACTTTCTCCCCCTATTTACTTTTGGAAAAACTAAAAGCGTCTGCTTTAGCCGCAACTTATCTAGGTTTCAATGGCGAACTAAAGGTGGCGTAGCGATAGTCTTCGCTCGCGAATTTTGAGTAGTTCCAGCCTAGGATTTCCCAACACCACTCTTTTGCTCTTCAAAGTGTGACTGTGATTTCAGTGGGATGAAAAATGATTGTCGCATGCCGATTGTTTATTATAAACATTAAGCCCTTTCCTAGCAGACGAAAATCCTGCAATTTATTATCTTTACGCGTTGGCCGCTACGTGGCTTTCGGTAAAATCATAATCACATCTGTATAATATTTCAATACAAAACATTTCAATGAGATATTGTTTCACACGGAACATGCAATAAGGGGATCCAAAAATGGCAATTTCTTATAATCCTTGTTCTATTGAAAAGGCTACCATGGAAACGAAATCTGGAGATCGCGTGGCACGAGCTAAACTATAGATTGTCAAGGAATTTTGCGCGTCTTCAAAATACACTCCACTAACTTCCGTTTCCCTTCTCTAAAGTTGATGACGCATTTTTCGTAATTTAGTCATATCCGTTGAACAAGGTTTCATTAAAGGGAACGCTTTTATTGCATACTTATGAATGATTATGTTACATATGGTCAGTGGCGTAGCCAGGATTTTGTTTCGGGGGGGGGGGGCACCATTGTACGATAATTATTGTACGGCTGGCAACGCTGGGAAAAGTTAGTCTTCACAAGATAGGGGGGAGGAAGTTTTCACCAACTGACTTTCGGAACCTATCTATTGTTCCTTTATTTAATATCGCTAAGCCTTGCCGAGTGTACCGATAATGAATGGATTTACCCAGATTCATATCTTGACAAAGTATAATATAACTAACAGGCCTCCGGACTACCTAAAACTGTACAAAATCTTCCCATCGATTGATATTGTCACCTTGGAGGGTGAATGTGGACATCACGTCAACCTTCAAAGACCCAAAGAAATGCTCGAATTGATTACGGCATTTTTCAAAGAAGTGCAGTAACTATCTACAATCCTTATTCCAAATTACATGAATGTGAGTAGTCCGCCTGTTAAATTTTAACTGCGAGCCATTTCCGAAATGACCAGACTTCAAACTGAAGCCATAATGTGTAATACGTGTTCTTTGCTTCATCGTGCCTTGATAATTGTGTTTATGTTTCGAATTTTCTCGCTAGAGGGGAGTGTATCTTCGTGGGTATGACGTCAATTCTACGTCGATCAAAACTATCAGTAATTATTTCGAATAACTGACTTTAATGGAATGTAGTTACAGACTTATGTAAATATTAATAAAAAAAAGTTTTACTTTATGTCGAGAATAACTCGTTACTCGAATTTATAAACATCGTAACTCTGTTATGGAGTGTTTTATGTATTTTGAATCAATCGCTTTAAATAAAATAAAAATAATTGAGGTATACCATGCCCGAGTTCCTGGATTTCTGACCATGCTTTAAAAAATTATATAACTCAGGTAAAATTTTATGAAATGTTTTCTCGTGTTTTTTTTTTTAATTGTATGAGGAAAAATTCAAACCAATCAAAGAAATGGTAGATCTGTGACCCCTAATGTAACCTGAAACCTTTTGATTTTATTTTTGAAAGAACTGTTTCAGTCAATTAAAATAAACTATCTTTGATACCAGTAAAACGCCCTTTTTACCGAGCTTGATCAAAACCTATTTTGTTAAAGTAAAATAAAAAAATTGACTTTAATATAAATTTAATTTTTGACAAACAATTCTACGATAAATTTATAATTTTAGGTTCATTGCGCAACCCCCGACCTGTGACTTTAGGTAAAAAGTCCTATTTCCAACACAAAGTTAAGAATCGGTTTGGCCGGGATGTTGAAGAAGTCACGCGTCTCCAGCCGATACATACCGAGATGCTCAAACCTTTGAGCCGCATAAAAGTCACAGCTACAAAGAATGTGATAGGCGGTTTCTTCCTCAGCCAGACAAGTCCTACAAATTGGGTCATCACTGACTCCAATAAGATTTAAGTGTCTGTTAAGTTGGAAATGTCCTGTAAGTAGCCCAGTTAACAACCTTATATTTGTCTTAGTGAGCGAGAGTAACTATTTTGCTCTCTGCCGGCGATAAATTCCTTGGCCTGCCTTTGACCATCCATCTCAAGCCAAAGCTTGAGTTGACGATCCGACACATACTTGGAGACCAGGCTGCGTACCAGGCCACGGGGGATGGGTAGAGCAGGTTCAGGTCCACTAAACACAGCTCTTGCACCCACCCTGGCCAAGGCATTAGCCTTTTCGTTCCCGTGATGCCCTTTAATTCCCCTGTAGCAATTAAATTGGAGTCGGGCCGACGTCGGCAAAAGGTACTAAACACTAAAGTCGGCCGACGGTCGGCTGACCTTTGGATTTAGGGTTGAAATGTCCTAGCCAGGGTAAAATGGTCGGCTGACCGTCGACCGACTACAAACCGTCGACTCTATATCGCCTTTTAATAGACCTAAGAACCGACTCCAAAACGACTTCGGGCTGACTTTATATTAATGCTTATTTCCGACCCAAAACTGATCTAATTATTAGATGCCTCGTTTTTCGAATACAAATAAGTTTGAAGAAAAAATAAAAGTGAATAAAAATTTATCTCAGAAAATCATCAAATAGTCAGAAAATAATTAAAATATCCCCTTTTCCTAAATAAATATGGCCTGTTTCATAAAGTTAATGACGAATCCAATAATTAAATGTAAGGTCTATTTTAAGTCGGATAATGGTAGGCATACCGACCATAAATAGTCCCAAAAAAGGATTTACGGTTTTAGTGTCGAAAAACGTTCGGACGTTTTTAGGTCGGCATTTGATCGACCCTAAAACGACTTCATGTGCTACAGGGGTTACGACCGGGTATCCAATAAAGTTGAACTTTATTGCACGTCCCAAGATCAGAAAGGAGATCTAAGCAGCTAAGAACCAGTTTAGAAATGATACTATACTGGTTAAGAGCATTAAGAGCGGCCTGACTATCCGTGTAGGAATACAGTAGCGTATTCCCCCAAGGCTTTCGTAAAAAGGTAGAGTTATAATTAAGGCAGTACATCCCCGCGCCTGTACCAGAATTGTAAGTGTACACTCTAAGAAAAAAAGGCTCCATGTAGGTCGGAAAAAGGGTTTCCAAAAATGTCCCTTATTTCGAACCCTTTTTTGGCCTAGTTAGAACCTATTTGAAAGGTTCCATTTAGCATCACCAAGGGTTTTTTTCGAACCCCCTTATGGTTTTATTTAGCACTGTCAGGGGTTCTACCTGACGCCGCCTCGGGTTCGATTTGACCGCCATCACGGTTCTATCTAGCGCCGAAGGGGTTCCATCTTAAACCGCTTACGGTTCCACTTTACACCATCAGGGGTTAAATTTTAAGCCCTTCATGGTTTCATCAAGCACCATCAGGGGTCCCTCTTCACACCCCTACGGTTCTACCTGACGCCGCCTCGGGTTCGATTTGACCGCCATCACCATCCATCTAGCGCCGAAGGGGGTTCCAGCTTAAACCGTTACGGTTTTATCTAGCGCGTCCAAGGGCTCTTCTTCAAACACACCACGGTTCTACCCAACACCCCATAGGTCCTTTAATAAGCATATACAGTTCTAGCAAGCGCCTCTAGGGGTTAATGCATAAACCCGTAACGGTTCAACTTTTCCGCTTAAGAGGTGAGATTAATTTCTAAGCCCTCCACAGTTCTAAGTACCACCTCAACGTATTAATTTTTAAAAGCCAGCATTTCCAGGGATTTTATTTCAACACTCTATAGTTCTATTTAGCACCTTCAGAAGTACGGTTGCACCCTATACCACAAAGAATACTACTTCAAATCCTACAAGATTGTATTGGGTTTGCTTTAAATTATATACCTTAGCTTTGTCAGCCTACTTTCTTTGAGTTTTATTCCAATTAGCAGGATAAATCACGAAAAAACATTTCTTGTAAGTGAAAATAATAGTATTTATTTTTCTTTCATGTAGCTAATTTGCCAACAACGTTGCAGACAGCAATTGACATTTTTTTGGGGTATATTCCAAAAATTACCTTTTGGAAGTACTCCAACATTTTACAATATATTTTGGGGTATTGTAGCTGGAAGACAAAATACGAAGCAAAAAGACAAGCAATTCCTTTTTTTAAATTTGAGATTTCTTCATCCGAAACAATAGCGTTGGTGTGACGTGCTTCGGTTTAGCCTAAAAGAAAAAGGCCAGATGTTTGGTATGAACTAAGAGTTTTTTATCAATGATGTTGAGTCATCCATCATTGATCACAAATTCCCTCCGAAATAAAGAGAGTGTTTTTTATTACATAATTATTTAGCAAAATTTTAAATGGGCTACTTAAAAATTGTACGTTTAACGTCCTAATTACGTATAATCTTATACTAACAAGATAATTAAAAAATTACTCAATAAAATTGGTTGCGGCTATTTGTGCATAAATTACTAATAGGGACTTGTCAGCATGACGTAGGTCACCTATGCTTTTTTCAATTGAAGAAAAAAACAAGAAAAGCATGGCGGCCATAGCAACTTGGATTAATAATAGAAGCTTCTATTATTAATCCAAGATAGCAAAAGGTGTGACGTCGTGCTGCCAACTTACCAAGTCCCTATTAAAAGTTTGAAAATCGACGGTACTTTATTTCGCACAGTATTGAAATCAGTTCAAGACCAACTATAGTTTCTGCTTGTTTAGCCCTAGTGTCGTTGATTTAAAAAATTTTGATTTGAAGGAAATTACTTACCTCGTAGAAGAAAATGCTTCTACGTCCCCTCAATTCTTTCACCAACTTTAAACGCCGCTGAGCCGATCAAACTGTACACAAAAACCGCGAAACAAAAATGGTAGACCGTAGACGGGAATTTGGACACGAGAAAAATTAAACAAGTTGGCAAGTCAAATTTACGTCTCCTCGGAAGAATTGTCCCAAGTGGTATTAAATTCTCGAGACGACCCTTAAAGATATCTCCGCAATTCAGAGTTATTTTCTAAAAACATAATCCAGGTTCAATCCCACCCGGTAAAAAATTTTAAATATAATTAAAATAATTGAGACGAAACAACAGAGTTTAATTTATTCAGAATAATATAAATTAAGTAGTTACAACAGCGAGTTAGACGTACTAAACAAGAACAAAAATAACCAATAGAAAAATATAAAAGAATATTCAACAAAGAAACAAGTTAATCCAAATACTTCGAAATCAAGAATAAATAAACCCAAACACTGAAAGTTGAAAAAATTATGTGAAAGGAAAAACGAAAAAAAAACGAACCGTTAGCAATACACGGCTTACAACGTACAATAAATGACCGTAGACGGAATAGTTAGGGCTCTTTAAAAATAAAAACAAACAAACCCAAATGATGAACTGCATTAAACATCTTAATCCGTCGTAATGACGACCCAGTTAAACCAGACCAACATAAATGTAAGGGCACGATGTTTTTTTTTTTGAGATACACACACATCGGTGTCGACCCGAGGCCTTAGACACCAGCACACACACAATAACTGATTAATCAGGGCGAGATATGTGTAACGGCCACGCCAACGGGGGGATACGTGGGGACACCCTTGGCGGAAGTATTCCGACCACCCGTTAGGGGATTGGTGGTCGTCCTCACACGGTCATCCACAAACTCTGCCTCCCGGACGCCTGGGATTACAGGAGTGAGCCACTACAGCTCGAAATTTTCTTCATAAATGAAGCATTACGCTTAAAAACTAAATACGCTAAACACACAATAGATAAAAATATACGACTGAAAAAACGAAATTACAAAAAACTAACTAGGTGAACCAACCACGGGTTCTACCCTTTAACCATCTTATCTGCTGACTGCGCTAAAACAAGATTTGACCTTTAAATTTTAAAACGGTAAAAAATTAATATACTCTTCCGCTTAAGCTGAGCTTATAACTTTCAGTGAAGTGTAACATGTATCGGTGGTTCTGTAGTAGAACACTCGCCTGTCATGCAGGAGGGCTCGGGTTCGAATCCCGCCCGATGCGATCGCAAATTGATACTAAGACGATTACCGTAAACAATTGGTGGAAACCCTGCCATTTGGACGTTGAGACGTTATCCCTAACCCTCAGCACTTGGTCCGTCCCAAACGTCGAAGATTCTTCACGTACAATCACAAGTCGCAAAGGAAAATTATAATACACCCAATGACAAAAAGAGAGTGTTTTTGGAAAAACGTTTTCCCTGATTCTAAGAAACTGTTTACGCAGCGGTTACACTTTGCTCCGAAAATGTCTGTCTGTCGCAGCCCAGACAGACAGACAGACAAACACACACACCCGCTCAGACACGGTGATTGTAATACCCCTCTTAGAGGACATAGTCCCCTCGGAGAGGTAAAAAAAAAGGATTTCGTTTTGAAACGAAAGGGAAACAACGGTCAGCTGCAAGACATTTCAACCGCTCTTTGCCCTACCGGGGTCTCTGTATCTCCTAAGCGTGCGCAGATCTTATCGTCAGGTGCGGTCAATTAAATCTTTTCCGCATTCATTTATTACCAAAATCTTTTTAAAGTTATATTTAACGTTAATAAATCGCTCCACAGTGACTGTAAATTTCCATGTTAAAGATCCATTAGTCAAGAGCGAAGAGCACGGTGTCTAGAGAAACGTTTTTAGCGTAGATATGGCAATATTCCACTATACCGCTATGTAATTAATCAAGTTCGAGATATATGTCAGGGCCACGCAAACGGGGTTATATTTGGGGATAAGGAAGGGATACCGGTGGCGGAAGTATAACAACCACCAGTTGGGTAATTGGTGGTCGTCCTCTAGCGGTCATTCTCATTATCTCCCTCCCAGACGGTTTGGATTACGAGAGTGCGCCACACTCCGGCTTCACGGAACATTCGTCTCATATCGTGTGCCATTGTCGTCTGTAAGCAGAACTCACCGAAGTGAACAGAGTAAATGTAACTATAGTAGCATACAAAGATTGCCAGGCGTTTTATAGGAACTTATATATTAGATATTTTAAAGTAGTATACAGTGTATTTAAAGGGCAACGCAAGTGGTCATGCAGGGGGGGGGGGAACTATATTTTCTTCAACAAGCCGTAAGTAGGTTTTCCAAGGATGATTTTATACAGCGCGAAAGCCTTATTCTCCTTGGTGTAGCCACGTGGCGCAATTTCGCTCTCATTCGCGAATTTTTCGATTTTCTTCGCTGAGTTAGCTCGCAATCAACGAACCCAGGAATTTAGGCTAGCTTAATTTATTAATTATGGAGAAAAGAACTGGGTTAGTTTCCGAGAGTTGGACTTTGATATTTTCGATTTTACAATGTGTTGGAATAAAATTATTTGTGAATTGAATATTTTTAATAATGGAAGTTGAAACATTAGGCCTTGGACGCGGTAAATCTCTGCCGCTAGCCTCACATTGGATTAAGAAAATTCAACACCACACACACTCCTATATCCCGTCTCCCTTAACAATTTCCCTATCATTATACCCCGACAGAATATTTATCTTTTTTTATTACATTTATTTTGTAGAAGTTTAGGATCCGATTTGTCGGTAAGCACGGAGACTTCACTTTCCTCGGCCATTTTCGCGACAAAAGAATGCATGGATTTTGCGTAAAAACCACGAGAGGCGCATTTATACAAAATAAATTCGGCAAATATGGTTCTGCTTTTTTTTACAGAGGGAAAGGCTATGGCAGATAGCGCATGCGCAGTCATTCTTTTTATCTATAAGATAATTTACCCCCTGCATGGTCACTTGCGTTGCCCTTTAATATAATCAAAAGTGACATAATTACCAAAAGTGTGTCAATCGGACCTATTTCGTAATGAAAGTTACGAGCGAAGTACAAGTTGGGAGGGGAGAAGGGAAGGTATGCCTTGGGGAGGGAAAGAAGTTAAAACAAAGAATTAACGCCATGAAGTGAGGAACGGGTGAACTAACCTGTAAGTAGCACTGGTCAAAGCTAGCGTATTTTATGATTTTTCGTCGTTCTGTGGAGATGCAATCGCCATTTACCTACGATATAATACCATAGACTAAAAAAAGAGCCAGAAAGGCGACAATAAATAGTCTTTTATGTGGTCGATCTCGAGTCGAGCATTCATTAAACCTTTAGCATACGAGAGTACAGGGATTGTCACACTTTTGGCATAAACCATTCATGAAACGTATTATACTCTAACAACCAAAAATAAAACCATTGCAATTTTCAAAAAATCCATATTTTAAAGAACCTTTTGGAGTTCTATTTAAAACTCTTGACTTCAATAAAAAGCCCGGGACAACCCCTATAAGTTCCAAGAAGAACCTATTCGTGTTCACGTCGAAACCCCAAGGTTCCATGATAACCCTATAGGTTCCAACGCGAACCCATTTGCGTTCCGGACAAAATCCATAAGGTTCCATAAAAAAAATTGGTTTTATACAGAACCCTAAAGTTCCAGGAAAACCCCTATGGTTCCAAGAGTAGCCCCGAGGTTCTAAGAAGAACCGTTTCTGTCAAGAAATACCCCCTAACGGTTCTACAAAGAACCATTTATCCCAAGAAATACCCCCTAACGGTTCTACAAAGAACCATTTATCCCAAGAAATTCCCCCTAACGGTTCTACAAAGAACCATTTATCCCAAGAAATTCCCCCTAACGGTTCTACAAAGAACCATTTATCCCAAGAAATACCCCCTAACGGTTCTACAAAGAACCATTTATCCCAAGAAATACCCCCTAACGGTTCTACAAAGAACCCTTGGGTTTTAAAAGACACCCTTTTAGAACCCTTTTTTCTAAGAGTGTAATTTAGCAGCCGAGATGTCAGAAAACATTTTCATGGTAGAACTTGGTGTGGCTATTTACACCATAATTATCCTTCCACCACCCATTTTGGTTAAGCCTATAGGCACCAAAAGCAGCAGCTTCCTCCAAAAAAGATGTAGCGGAAGAATGTCCAGGAGAACTTCTAGAGAAGCACTTGGGGCGGTTCTCATAGCTCCTGTTATGCCAATACAGGCTAACCTTTGCAGGGTACACAGTTCAGACTTCACGGGTTTTAAAGGGACCCTTGGCCACCAGACCACAGCTGCAGTGGCGTAATTAGGAACTCCGCCCCCCCCTGCGAAAAACAACTCGAGGCCCTTTTAAATAGCCCCGATTTTAATCATAATCGTTTGGGGGCTCTTAGTTATCTGGGGCCCCCCAGCGACACGCGGGATCTGCAGGGGCGCTATTTACGCCACCCAACAGATGCGTAGGACAGAATTGGTCTGATAATCATAGTATGCACTATGCAGCCAGTATACAACTCTGTGACTAAGGCCCCAGGATTTTCTGACTGTACTCCTAATTCTCCAAAATAACATTTTGCCCTTCTTGATAATATAATCAAAATGTGGTTTCCATGTTAATTTGCTGTCAAGGATGACACCGAGGTATTTCACCTCGGTGCTTTCCACTAGGTTAGTTCCAAATAAGGAAATACCATTGAACCTGGATCCTTTTACGAGTAAATGGGACCAGGACCGTCTTGATAGGATTAACTGTGAGGTTGACCTCCTTGCACCAGCACTCGACTGATGCCAGAGCCCTCCTCATTACATCCTTAACTGTTTCCAGTCGCAATGATGGCAATATCATCGGCGTAACCGAAACCGCGACATCCCCCCTATTCAGCCTCCGCGTGAGCTCATCCACCACCACCACCAGGCACCATAACAGAGGAGAGAGTTCCCCCCTGAGGGCCGCCACTGCTGATGGACTAATTAACAATGCTAATTAGTCCATGGTACCTCTATGCGTTCTTGCTTATGTAAATATTAATAAAAAAGTTTTACTTTATATCGAGAATAACTCGTTACTCGAATTTATAAACATCGTAACTCTGTTATGAACTATTTTATGTATAATTTTTAGGTAAATGTATAATTTTTAGGTAAATGTATAATTTTTAGGTAAATTTATAATTTTTAGGTAATCTATCGCTTTAAATAAAATATAATAATAATGAACTCCATGTATTTCTGACCAAGATTAAAAAAAGATTTTCTCAAAAACTCAAAGTTAGCATGTTTTTCAACCCAAGTAAAATTTTTTGAAATGTTTTCGAATTTATTTTTTCAATTATATGAGAATATATTAACCTAAGCCACGGCCAACTTCGATCACGCGTACCGTGCTTTAGCGGCCCCGTCAATCGCCTCGCATCTAATGTTAATTTGCGTGTATGAATAATCCCGATAGGGGCACTACATAAGACCAAAAACCTACTATCACCAAAGGCGGGGAATACAAGCGAAATCGCGGAAAAAAAATTTTCTTCGGATTTCCACTTTCCTAATTAGAAAAAAACAAGGTATAGTAAGTTAAACTATCTTTTCGCAATATATTTATGTATAATTCATAATTAAAAAAAATATTACCTTATAAATATTAAATGAAGAAAAAGAGACGCGTTTTTTTACGCGAAGGCGCCATATTAGAATACATAGTTTTGAAGGCTGTAGAGGTGTTTAGAGCGTTTTGACGCGTAAATAATGTCTCTTAAAATTTATAAATCTTAAATAATAACAAATCTTTATTAATAGTATATATATATATATATATATATATATATAATATAGCAAATTCACGAGTTTATAACCGATCTTAGGTAGTATTTTCTGTAAATCTAATTAGTTTTAAGAATCTTAAAACTAATATAATTGAAGATTAAAGATGCTTATAATATATTTTAACTCAATATTATTTAATAAAAAATGTTAAAATAATATATTTACCCTGAAGTTACAGTGAATCTTTTCACTTTTGTCTTATTTATTTATTTATTTACACGTGTTTCAAGTATTAAACAATAATACTATGTTGCTGGCAGCATCTAGAGGATGTTCTTGGTTTTTTGTTTAACTCTTTTATAATTTATAAACACCGTTAAAAAATTAGAATAATTAAAAAAATATTATACTATTAGTTAAATATTAACCTGCATTCGGTTTAATTCAATGTTTTTTAAAATTTATTTAAAAAGAATTGTTTTTGTGGATTTTTCCTATCTGACTAACGTTAAATTTTAGTCGTAGCGAAACCATGGCGAAACCCTGGTGGGAAAATATATACACGGTAAATTCAGGCGATTGAGGGGGCCGCTAAAGGGCGGTACGCTTGATCGAAGTTGGCCGTGCCTAAGCCAATCAAAGTAAAAAGGTTTTTCTGAAAAGGTGGATCTGTGACCCCTATAAAATGTATCACAAAAACTGTTGATATTAGTTTTGAAATAACTGTTTCAGTCAATTCAAATAAACTAGCTTTGATACCTGTAAAACGCCCTTTTTATTGAGCTTGATCAAAACCTATTTTGTTAAAGTAAAATAAAAAAATTGACTTTAATATAAATTTTATTTTTGACAAACAATTCTACGATAAATTAATAATTTTCACACTATGGGATATATCTAAAAAAATCAGGCTCCTTTCGTTTTTCTAATGGTTTTTCATCCGTTACTGCATCATCAATATTTTCAACAGAATTTTCAATTGCACGTATATTGATTTCAGATTTATCAAGTTCAATCGAATAGTTATTAGGTCCAATAATAGTGTAATTTTTAACTACATTCTCTGTGTTGTACTTTGGTAATAATTTCCAAAACTGGGTGTAAAACTTCTCAAGCGAAGGTGGGGACCATAATATTACATCATTTATGAAAGGGTTCTCGACCTTAGGAGCAGCGTACGTGTCTATCATCTCCAACAGATTAACAAGGTTTTCTTTAATCTTATCGGAAGGCATGTTCAACTGACCAATTACAGTATCCACCCATCCAAATGCTTCATCAAAGGAATCTTTATTCATAGTGAATTCCACTCCATTCTTAAACTTGTCCACCAAGAATGCCATATCAGTTCCAAAATTACCGGTTTGTTTATTTGGGAAGTATTTCTTCAAAATACCTCTGATGCTAGCTAACTCCATAAGGATGTCTGGATGAGCTACAATGTGATCTAAATCAGAGAGGTTAATTTCTCCGGACTGAAACCCTTTAATAATTTTCATTCCACCAGCCTGAGCCGCTCCGGCTGCAATTGCTTTTTCTTGATCTTCGAAGGTCTTACAAATAGCGAACACTCTCTTCTCTTCTCCATAATCAAAACGGTTTGGATAACATATCGTACCACTAAATTTGGGAATGAATTTAGTCTTTTTCTGGGTTTTTAAGTTTAGTTCGATAGTAGCATATAACAACGCATCAGGTTTATTGTACATTGTGGGATGATGACTTTCTCGGTGGTACTCAATAGCTTTTTCAAGCTCAATCCCTTGTTTCTTGAAGAATTTGTCGAACCATACGTCATCCACCGGTGGACTTCTCAGCCAGGTGCTCACATCTCGTCTCCTCGAAAGCAGCTCCTTGTTTACAGTAGATTTGCTTATTTTCATAAAGCCAGGAGCTTTGGCGCCACCTTTTTTTGCCATTTCTTCAAGCTTTTGGGCTTTTAATTCTTTGTGTTTAGCCATTACCACCGCACGCTTACCTTTACGAGACGCAAAACGATCTTGCATGTACATTACAGGAGTTAAATGTCGTGATTTATCTGAAAAAATTAAGCATTTTCGTAGTGAGATCGCTAAGGAGGCCGCCATTTTGATAACTAACAATAAATGTATAACGAAAACAAAATGCGGAAGATGGCGTTACGACCTTAAAATCCACCCCTCAAGCGGCTGACGATAAAACTATTTTTGAATAAACCAGCCGCGAAATTCGAATAAAGGTCAAAGACAGAATGAGCGAGAAATTACAGTTTATTAAATGTTTGGCTAAAAAATAAAATAACAGCTATGTTTTACTTTAAGGCAATGAGTGTAGTGGAACACGCGACGAACGCCAAAGTTGGGTTGGGAGAAGGTACATATTACCATAAGTAACATAATAACAATACGTATGACACTTCCTATTGCTTTAATGCTAATTTTCTAACCGAACCTTTTTTCGGCACTGATACTCTCTTCAAGCGGTGACTAATGCTCTCGCGACTTACCGTTTTGGATGACTACTTTTTAATAAAACTTAAGCCTAATATCGGAGAGCACGTTCTGGAGTCCCGAGGGGCTTTGTTTTGAAGCCCGCGTGCGAATAACTCGTGGTAAAAAAAAACATGAGCTCGTGGCGCCGAGAAAAACGTTTTTAATTTTTATAATTTTAGCCTAATATTGCGCCTATCTATCGGAAACCAGATATATCGGTCTATCGGAAGTCTCGCATATTTTAGACACTAGAGGGCTCTGTGATGAGAAAACATCTTGATTACGCAATAACTATGAAAATCACTTTGGTTGTAAATCTCCTGAACTGTCATACTTATAGTTATTATGTTACTTATAACATAATAACAATAAGTATGACAATTAACGAGATTTATAAACTCTTAAATATTATTTAATTTCTAAGCACTATTTTCAAGTTACATTATGCTTATACCTTCCCTAACTTTTGACTGATTGACCATACAATCTTGAACAACAAGGAACAAAAAAAGAGAGTAAAGCTTAAAACAACAGTTTCTAACCAGAGGTGAGTAAGAAATATAAGCAACTCAAGAAGTTACATTGATTTCGTGTTTAGTAGTATTAAAACTGTAATCAATGATTTAAAAACAGAATCTATTAGGCGACAGTGGGGGTCTAGAAGGTCCAGGAATTATATGTTTTCATTAATCTCAGCCCACTTCACAAGTATAAGTATCCTGAACAATAATTTTATTTTAAAAATTATTAATAACAATAAAATAAACAGAAATATTTTATAAAAATAATGAAGTTTAAATCAGTATTTTTCACTTCATTATAGTTTTTAATTTAAATATATCATAACTACAACATGAAAACAATTGTCATGAGATCAAAATTAATTTCAGTTTGCTATGTATAGAAAGTATTCAAGTAATTAGATCCAAAATAGGATTTTTTGTGGATTTGTCATTTAAAGTCTATGGGAGGGAAATTTTTAGATTTTGGATTTTTAAGTAATTTAATACAGGATTTTCCCAAATATACGACCCCTCAGAAAATTTATAATTGAGGATGACATCAAATTAAATATCACAATAAAATTAGTACTTAGTTACCACAAATAAGGTTACAGTAATCTTGAAGACATATTACATAATGAAGATTATGGCTGTTGTAGTAATTTTACGCATATCCATTATTGGTGGAGGTGCAAAATGCCCCCCCCCACACCTGGGTGGATAAAGCCACAAACCATTTCTTAGGTGTTTAATTTTTACTACTAAGAACAATAATCCAAAAATAGGGAAATAGGCGATTTTCAGGCTAGAAATAGAAACCAAATAGGGACCATAAAAATAAAAAATGATATCTTTATTTTAACTTTAATTTTTACAAAAATTAGTTTTAAAATAGGATATTTCTAAAACTGACTTAGTTTTATTTGTAAAAATATTTTATTACAAAAATGACTTATCTTCAAAATTATATAGTTCAACTTTATGACCGGGACGCGTTGCCAGTTCCTGAAACTGAAATTATCCTACCAGAGCGAAAAAATTATCGTATCGTATGCGTGAAAACTGACTAAATTTATCCATGATTTATCATACATTATCGTTCGAGTGAGCTGGAATTACCTAAAAATTCGTATTATATAGTACGCCATTGAAAATATCTTTCGTCCCAAAAATTATCGACGTGTTCGATATTATCGTACGTTTAGCAAGACTGATATTATGAATTTTCCGGAATATTTCAATTTAGCCGAGCTCGTGGCGCCATCTAATGTAGTAAATTATAGCTATAAACGTGAATCAATACAATTATCGTTCAATATTATAAGCCAATGGTACTTTTCACCAAATTTACTAAAAATAGGGTGATTAAGGGGCCAAATTTCGATTTTAAGGTGGTTTAGGGACCTGGTGAGAGCCTTGTTTTCTATTAGATAATTCTTGTTTAAGTAATTCTTCATATTTTTGTTCCAATTTTCTAAATTTCGGATATTTTCTGCGCAAAAGGCTTGTTGAGGTTAACGGTAATAGTTAGTGTAGGGAGCTGTTGGCTCGTACGCGTGGCATGCAGGGCTTGCCACCACCCTCCTACGCATTGTAACCCGGCCACCTGAATTAAAGGCTTCAAATGTCGCTTGATGACTTAGGCCTAAGGTGGTGCCTTGGGTATTAGCCTAGCTGATTATTATTATAAAAAAAAAAAAAGTTGAGCCGTATAAAGCTGTTTGAAAAATTTAAAATAATTTAAGTATATAAGTTCCATTTAAACATTAATATATGTAATAATAGCACTAATTACAGTTATATGATGTGTAATCAGTTCATTGGATGAGTTTAATGGAGATTTGTCCAAATTAACTCTCGTAGAAACTGATGGCTCTAGTTGTAAACTTCATTGAGAATTAAGGTTATTTCTGTAGAAATTTTATACTGCTATTATTAATAGACTTGAGTCTAAAAATTTTAAATGAAAAAGATTATAAAGTACATTTAAAGGCAATAATTACGTTTTACTACCTCTTGCATCGTATCATTTGAAATTCCCCAAATAGTTTATTTTAATTGGAGTTGAGCTGGAAAGAGCTTTTAAATGTTTCTCCGGAATTTCAAAGTGAGAATTGATTCATTTAAAATTGAGTAATATGATACGCTTTTAGGGTTTCTACAGTGGTGAGCTCAAGAGATGTTTTGAATTTCTACGGAGTGTGTGGAAATCCAAATTATTCTCATAGCATCGTAAAATATAAGAAATCATTGATAACATGAAAATAATCAGAATTTTAATTACCTGGGCTAGTTTAAAATGTGAAAAATTTGTTATTTTCAGATGGTAACCTTAAATTTTTAATTTTTTCTTAAGTCCTCTGGAAAAGTGTTGATATTGCATTGTGAATAAATTCTCTATTTTTGTAGACATTCATAAATTGATTGTGATCAAAATGACAGGCATACAGCTTCTAGTTCCGAAGCAGGTTCTGAATCAGAAATAAGGAATTATCTTTAGAATTTACATACAGCAAAATGTTAAACCTGACTGAGTAAAACATTTCAATCTTTTCAATGTTTCAAGAACAATATATAATGTAATGTTTACCTTTTGGGCAGTTTTGAGTTTTTAAAAACAATTTAATGCTGCACAACTAATTTTACAATGGTTTGGTTTGAGGGGGTGGCCCACAATTAAAAAAAATAATAATTGAACCCCCCCCCCCGGCTACGTCACTGATTAGTTTAGTATCATTAGAAATGTTCAGTCAGCTGTTAGGGCTCTTATTGAGCCTTGGCATATTTAGGAATTGACGGATTTTGAAATGACGTTTTAGCGCGCGACACTACAGATACAGTCCAAAGAAAATATATATATCTATATATTTTCTTTGTACAGTCTTGGGCACACAGCCTTCTTTGCGTGCTCTTTTGACCATAACATGTAGACGTATTTCCACGCGCAAAATGAATTTTAAAAGCCGTCAATTTCCTAAATCGCAAAAGTTAAACCAAGAATTGATCTATTTACATAAATGAATAGATCAATTCTTGGTTAAACTAAAACCGTAAAGCCGAATATCTCAAATTAAGTGTAATTTGAAATGGTGCTCGATCAGTTAGCTGACCCCGTTTGCCATTAAAAAATATTCTACCAAACTATTCGACATTTTAAATATCCTACTTGCATCTAGGAATATGAATGACTAGTATTATTTCCATCCGCCTATTTGTTAGGTATTCTATATGTTTCGATTCTCTAAAATGAAGAGGACTTTCTAGATATTTCAAAGGAAATTAATAGATAAAATGATAAATTAAACAGCACGTACAACAATGAAAGTGTAAAATCCGCTTCCCAAACTTCATTTTAACGCAACGCTCTTGAGTGGTTTAGGTCCAGCTGATAACGAAACGATCTTCCATTGGCTCTCATGTTTTACTTTGAGTTTGTATTTGTATTTGAAGTGACGTCTGAAGGCTGACGACAAAAAGCGTTTGCTTCAACAGAAATTTTACAGTGTTCCCGTTGGTCGTTACGCGTCAAAAGCGAGCGATTGTATTAATTTTCAAAGAAGAACAATAACATTGATATTAGGTAAATACATTTAATTTTATATTATATAACAATTTAGCAAGGTGCATGCTAATTAAATTTGTACAAAATTTGTCAACCTTTTGATAAAATCGGGGCCAAAGAATTTAATTACTTTTGAGAAATCTACATAGCGCAATTGACGGTTACAATTATTTTATAGTGGATAAATGTATTCTAATTAATTTACAAATTTGGTTACGTGCATGTTTTCGAGGCGTACAATCAAAGTACTTTTGGTCCCATTATCCTGTAAAGAAAGGTTTCCCATTTAAATAGACCTTTTTAATGATTCACAATATATTTATGAGAATCTTAAAAAGTAGTATCTCTAGCCATGCCAATTCAGATCAAATTACGTGACAAGTAGTAATTGAGATAATTAAAAATTTGCATGTTAACGAAAAAAATTAAGTTAATAAGTTAGTTAAAATTATTATTCCATTTTCAAAAAAAGGCAAAATGTTTCAAAATCAATAAGATATACCAATTAGCATTAATAAAAACCCAATTTAAATCAAATAAATAGTTTTTTTCGATTTAAAAAACAACCCTGCAAAAAGGTGTCATTTAATTTTACATGTGGAAATCCAACAAAAATGTTAAAACTTCTCGTGTCAACCGCTATGTGACTCTGGAAAAATGAATCGGCTATTCTGCATTATGGTTGTAAAATACTAAAATTTTAACAATCAATATAAAATTAAGATTGATCATAGTCAGTCAGAGCCTTAGACGGAAGCGAGTAACCGTATTAGCGTCTTCAGCAACCTTGAATACGAACCAACGTTTATAGAAACACTGTCGCCATCTCCGAGTGCTATTTCAAACTATGAACAGTACCTAAAATCTAAACTTTTACGTATTTTCCGTAATTTAAGAAATTTATTTTACCGAGTTAAGATTTTTAAAATCAGAAAAAAATTAACTTAGCTTTGTTCAAATTAGGAAAAGGCAACTAGCGACATCTAACTTCTATCCCCTTTTAGGCGCCATTTTCAAAACTTAAGTAAATTTTTATGACTTGCTATTGTAAACCGGATACATTGTATGTTTTCAAATAGGACCAAATTACCAAGGATATTCCTAAGATATTTTCTCGAAGAAACTTTGCTGGGAAGAACAGAAGAGTGACAGAACATTTTCTATAGTCGAAGAAACTAAGGTGGACTTCGTTACGTCATGGCCATGAAAGGTGATTTCAACTTTTTTAGATACAGAAATAAGTTATCGTACAATAAAAATTTGTAAAGAGAACTCTATAAGCGTGTATTTTAACTTGGGAAGAATTACTAAGTTGAGACAATTTTGTATCCCAATCCCTTGAAATCAATCAGTCCAGTATCTCATTGGTTCCTTAAAACTTAAATCTAATATAAAATGAAGTAACGTAGAACTACTGAAGATGTATTTTATTTATTAGACAATACTATGGGCTAAATACATATTTATTTGGTCAAATCTAATAATAGCTCCCGTTAATATTTTACATATACTGTAATATAAAAATAATAGTAGTGGAATAACACGGTGGAACTGAATATTATAAGAGATTAAGCCACTGGCCGAAAACGTGTAGGGGGGACTTGTAGGGTTGTAGACGTACCTTTGTATATACAGACTGCACCTTCTACCAGTTTCCCCTACACGTTTTCTGGTGCTGGCTTAACCTCTAAAAGTATTATTAATAATGATAATAATTATTTATTAAAATTAATTTTAGTATTTTAAGGCTTATGGGTAGCTTTGGAAGTATGGACACGTGGTCACTAGTTTCGATTGCAGATGGCCCAACGATGTAATATAAGAGAGCGTTGCGAACATGCGGCACCGTTAGGCGTCAATACTTACAATTTTTAGTTTATGATTGTTGGTTATCTGAAGTCACATTTGGTAGCGTTAAGTGTTAATTAGTTTTTAATTAAATAAAATTAAATATTTATTTCCGCCAAAAAATTGCATCGTGTTCAGCACTTCATTTTACATACTTTGGGGCAAAATTAAAAAAAAACACACACACACTGGGATCTATTGTTAAAGGGAATATAACCTGCAAAGCAATCTTTACGGAAGACCCCTTCAATTTTTTAAATTTCCCTGCACAGTTGTGCCAAACATATTAAAAGCCAAATCCAAGAGCGGTCAGAGTTGCAAACGTTGGTGTTTCACACCAAAGACAAGAGTTTATATTTCCTTTAATTTTGGGCATTTATTTTAAAGCAAGTGTCGGCTCTAGGTGAAGTAGCTCTTTTTTCAACAGATGTCGCTAGCGTCAAAATCAAAACAAGATACTGAAGCTACATTTTGACCTAAAAAGCGGGACATAAAAGTATGCTTCGCGATGATTGAGTCGTTTGTAAATTTGTCAATAACTTCAATTAGTTATTGTTTACAATATATTTTATATGTGATATATAATGTAGGTTAAAGTTCACTAAGTAGAGTAAAAGTGGTCTAAATATAATACTCGATAACGGCTCTGACAACGTTATTGTTTCGCTATTTTGAATTTAAGCTTCCGTTCCCATTAATAGATGGCGCCACGCTCTCCACGAAAGTAATTATCGAAGATTCGGATAGATTCATGGCCATCTCTAATAACAGGGGCCTTTTCATAATACAGGTGGCAATGATAGAGCCGACAGTTGCTTTAAGAATTCAGCCATAGTGCTGTCTAGTAAATAAAACACATCTTCATAAGTTTTACTTTACTTCATTTTCCGTTGTCAAAGTTACTAAAGAATTCCCCTGAAGTCACAATCCAGAGTAAGGTATACCTTCCCCGGGGTAAAACTGGATTCATGGACTAAGAAATCTTCCAATGGACTAACGAAAATAAAATTGTCACGTTTATCCACAATAAAGTTTACCTCAGAAATTTCCATAACATTTATTTCACTACAAATTTCGTGCTTTTCGATAATTTTACTGGGCCCATAGTCTTAGTCGATAATTCAAAATAACGGTCAAAAACGCCGCCGATCAGTTAAGTAAAATATTTTCGGCGGCGTAATCGTCGGCCATTTTCGGTATGGAGATACAGGCCGGAAGGCAGGCAAGGCTGCCAGATTTCGATAGACCGAAAACGGCCAACTCTCTCAAATGTTTTCGTTTTCAAAACGAAAATTTTGCGGCGTAGCTATCAACTAAGACTATGGCGAAATTACAATTTCGGGAATGAAATTTGGAGTTACAGTTGTCATATGGGAAAGTATGAAGGTAGAAAATGTTGCGTGATCAAAATTAAAACTGGCAAATAGAAGGTTTAGGCTAAGCCATTTGAATAATAATTATTTTTAAAACTCTTCCCTCAGGTGATTTTGAGACAGAAAGAACCTATTTAAAAATTCCGATGTCTCAACTGAACCTGGCATGACGCAAAATACAACTAGCCAAGAAAAGTGTCAAAAATTGACATGATTCAATAGAACCTGGCATGACACAACAGAACCTGGCATGACACAACACGGAACCTGGCATGACGCAACCCGGAACCTTCGCAACGAAGTGTTAAAAATTCCGATATCTCAACTGAACCTGGCATGACGAAATTTCAAACGTCCAGCCAGGTTCAGTTGAGATAGCGTGATTTTTAAGCAACATCTCAACTGAACCTGAAATAATACGAACCTCGGAACAAAGTTTCATATATTTCCGATTCCTCAATTGATCTTGGCATGCAAACCTTCGTTAATCAATTGAACTTGGCTTATAATAAATTATCCTGTAGAAATTATAATTATTCTGAAAAGAAAAATCTTGTAAACTAAACATCAGGCCCTACAACCCTGTAGGCGAAAGGGTTTTATAAAAAGGGCTTTCTAGTTTTACCAGGGCTCCCAGAGGTCCTAAAATTCCTATAAAATCCTATATTTTCAAAAATGTCCTATTTATAGCAAAATCTCCCAAAAGTCCTATAAAATCCTATAATTTTGATATTTTGCCCATTTCAAATCCAACCACGCAGTTAAATTGCTAGATTTAGCTATAGGATAAATTCGTATACCAAGTCATTCTAGTCTATACTTTTGTTATTGTTAACACGGTTAGCTACTAGTATATTTTTGTGATAAAATGGTTTAATCGTGTCTATTTTTTAAGTGAAAATCAAAGATTTATTTCTCTAAATATAGTTTTTGTTTTTAAATGCATAAAGTTAGTAAATAAAATAGCATAAATAGTCCTATAAAATCCTATAATTTTGTAAAAATAGTCCTATAAAGTCCTATAATTTTAGAAATATAATCCTATTTTTCCTATAAAAATTTTTAAGATTCGAGTGGGGGCCCTGGTTTTACTCAATTCTTTTTTCTGTAACAATGAAATGATTAGTTAATTTGACATAATTGAATATTAAATTAAAAATGGTAAAAATTATTTAAAACACTAGAGGAGAGTGTACTTTACGTTCTTATCAGTGTAAGTACAGAACACAAGATCTCAGTACAATTGTTAACTTGTTAACTATTGTTTTTTCATTTATAATAAATAATAATAATAATCAGGTGGGCTAATACCCAAGGCATCACCTTAGGAATAAGTCATCATGCGACTTTTGAAGCCATTAATTCCGGTGGCCGGGTTACAATTAATTATTGTGGAAAGGTTATGGAGTTTAATTATGATTAATATAATTTTTAATTATGGTTTTGTTTCTTAAGAATATGTGATTTTAATTTGCGTTAAGCAAATTATTTTAAAATGTGTGAAATATCTATAATCCGAATAAAAATTATCTATTACTCATTTCGAAATTAATTAATGTAACAAAATTATTTGACTACCCAATGTGCTGTGGTAACCTATTGTATTCAAAAACAAAATAAAAAAGCTAAGTCATATGCTCTGTTAGGAAATATTGAGATATTCGCCCTGGTTCATTTTTTAGTGCACACCCTGTATTGTAAGAAATAAATAAATGCCACAAATAATTTTGTGGTTTGGTTCACTGAAGAATATGGCTCTCTATTCCCTAAATGAAGTCCCCAATCAAACTACTAATTTATTATTTAAATAAAAAAAATTTAAAAAGTTAAGCAAAAATGCTTCTAAAAGCGTTTCTATGTGGCAGCACCTTCCGTGGACTCGAAGCGAAAGGCGAGTTGATTGCCATCTATTGGCTTCCCGAAACCACGTGTTTAAAGGGAATATAACCTCAGGTATAATAATAATAATAATAATAATTAGCTAGGCTAATACCAAAGGCACCACCTTAGGCCTAAGTCATCAAGCGACTTTTAAAGCCATTAATTAGTTCAGGTGGCCGGGTTACAATGCGTAGGTTGGAACACCAACGTTTGCAGCTCTGGCCGCTCTTGCCTTTGGCTTTAGAAATGTTTGGCGCCACTGTACAGGGTAATTTGAAAAATTGAAGGTGTCTTCCATAAAGATTGCTTTGCAGGTTATATTCCTTTTAATAAGTTAATCACGTAATTCCGAAAAGCCAATCAACGCGAGAAGCTCCCAATTTGCCACACCTTTTAGGCTAAATTTTGATGCCTACTAAACCTTTTTTTATTAATACGTTAACGACATCTAGTGCGAGCGAATGCAACTAGACAGCAGCCGCCACTTGCTTTAATGAAAGTAGATAAATAAACAACGATATTTCTGGCCATAGGCGAAGAACGGGTTTAAGACAAAATATTTTCGGTTGCTGGATACGCACCGCCACCTATCGGTTATAAAAATAACTATTAGGATGATACTTGCATAATCTGACGTCATAAGTGACCAAGTTTTCGCAGAGATATTACGCTAAAGTACCACCCTCGTCTGCTTTTTCGTCTAACTGCGCATGTGTCAGATATTATTATTATGGACTAATCTACTTTTTCGCGTATTTTTTCATCATTATTATTGAAACTAGCTTATTCATACTGAAGCCAACTAGATTCAACATTGTCCTAATTTTAATCCTTCAAACTGCAAAAATGGCGCGATGGCGAGCTTCGGTCGACGCAAAAGAAATTCGGTTTATTTTTGAAACGTACAAATCTTTTCACGCGCGTTAGTTTGATTTAATAATATACAGGGTGTTACGGAGGTGTATGTCATAGATTTTATTGCGTGTTCTTTGGGTCCTAATCAGCCAAAAATATCCTATGAACATTGCGTTCTAAAATGCTTTGTTTCAGTGTTTTAGAAGTGTGCTAAATCCTAAAATGATTTTATTAAAGGCAAGTTTGATTATTTCAAAGAATCGAGTTTAGTCGACACTGGTCAGAAATTTTAGAAAACTATAAAGTAAATTTGGTCTTAACCAACTTGTTTACACCAATATTATTCCACTAGTTTCTGATAAAAACATGCAGGGCCGTATTAAGACTTTATGGGGCTCTAGGCCCAAGTTAATTTTGGTGCCCCCTTTCAATAGCGAGCGAAGCGAGCTAGACGCTTCCTCAATTTATAATTGAGAAACGGAAGGAAAATTAATTTTGCTGCCAGATTTAGTATGTCGTCAGGGGCTAGCCGGCAGTCCGTCAGAGAATGTGACAATCACACGTTTTTGGTTCATAGGGGTGGACGCATTTACTAAAATTACTCCGGAAAATATTTTGTGAAAAGCAAATTATTAAAGTTTTGTACTTTTATTTTTTTTCGAACCCTCTAGGTGCCCCTTGTAGGCTTGGTGCCCTAGGCCCAGGCCTATTCGGCCTATTGGTTAATCCGGCCCTGAAGACATGTTATTCGATATGATTCGTCTTACCTTTTAATTAAGTAAATTACTTTACCAAAGTGGATTTAAACTATAATTCTTCTTACCATGGTCGAAAACGATCCTGGAACAATTACCGGCGACTTGGGAGACCATTGGGTGTAAATCACGTTATAGTTTGGCGAATGGTCATCAATTTCACCCGTATCACCTTCAAAAAGTTCAAGCTCTGAACGACGCAGACCATCCTAGGCGAGTTGACTTTTCTCAGTTTTGTTTTGACCAAGTAGGTCGTGACTATCAGTTCTCGAGTATTATGTTAACAGCTGATGAAACCAATTTTTCCCGTGACGGTATACTCAACTGGAACAACACACACTCACGGGACAGTGTTAGATCTCATCAAGTGCAGTCTAGCCTAAATGTTTGGTGGCCCTTTTGTTGGTCCGTTCTTTCCTTTCGCCGAGGTTAAATGGTCAGGCATACTAGCAATTTCTGCAAGATAATTTATCCGAGCTACTTGAAGACGTGCAGTTAGAAACGAGAAGGCGCGTGTGGTTTAAGCAGCGACGTAATGACTCATTTCGACGCGACGTTTCCTTTAAGGTGGATAGGTCGTAGTGGACCAGTTACGACGCCAGCACGATCTCCCGATTTAAACCCAGGCGACATTTCCCACTGGGGCTATCTAAAAGACTTACTTTACAAATTACAAGACAGAAGTTTTGGACGTTGACGACCAGCTACAACGAATAATTGATGGCAGTGAAACTATCCGCTATACAGTTGGAATCTTTGAAAGAGTTCGAGAATCGTTTGTACGACGACCTCGTACCAGTATTAGAGGGCTCGGTGGCCATTTGGAACAATTTTTGTAACGTTTTAAATAAAACAGAAATTTTCATTTGTAACTTCAATTCTAAGTAATTTACATTTATGTCGATTTTTAAAAAGTGTTATTAGATGCATTATAGGACACTTAATACTCAAGCCTATTAATGACATCAGTTATGGTCATTTTCCGATCGTTTCACCATTAACAAACACATGATTGCTAACTGGAAGCAATTGTAGGCATTCGCTAGTACCATTCCGTGTCTTCAACCGTAAACGTACCTTTCCGTTTTCTTAATACTCGTATATTTTACTCTTGTGCTCTTTCCAAATTCAGAAGCACCATCCCAGCTGCATCTATCGGGGAAAATACTTAAAATTGGCATTCGCCTCGTAAAAGTTGCTTATTTACAAAATTTCTGATCATGTTTAACAGTATGGATTAAACTCAATTCTTTGAAATAATGGAAATTGGCATTAATAAAATCATTGTAGGATTTAGCACACTTCTGCTAGTTCAATAATTATTTTTTTAGGACCTTAATCACGCGCTGTTCGCGCTATCACAGCACTCTGTGCCCTGCGCGCGCTTGCTGTCTGCGGATAGGCCAGGACAGATAAAATAAAAATGGGCCGTATACGGGGAATTTTAGATAAAAGCTGGATTTTGGAGTAGAACTAGTACTTACCATTAGAAACAATATACTGAAAGTCCCAAGCTGAAGGACGCTTGCGTTCCAAGATGGCGGCCATTCAAGATGGCCGACGCGCGATTTACTTTATTGCCTATAACTTCGGTTTTAATTGTCGGAATGGTTCGTACTATACATCAATTGAAAGCTACAATCATACACTATATTTTATTTACCGAACTGTTATTTTAAATTGACCCACCCACTTTTCTTTTGACAATTTTGAATATTATACAAAACCCACATACAAATTAAAATATTTGTGTCCATTGACAAATATAATTAGTACATATCTTTCATTCGAGATATTGTGGAAGAAAATACAACTAACAGGAGGAAAGATATTTGAAATATCATTTTTCGAAATTTCAAAAACAAGCTGGTCAAGACCAGAATAAATAAAGCCGGTTGATTAATTAAATAACGAATTAATCCTAATAGAGATAACAATGACGAAATAAATGCAAAAATTTATACATTTATGTTAAGTCTTTAGCGTTCTAGTTCGAGTCGTCACCATTTTCCAATATGGACGCTAATTTACACTTATATTTAGGCAGCGAAAGTCGCTAAAAATACAATTTTTGCTGCAAAATTACTATCGAATGATTTTTTCGACGCCTTTTTCACTATTGGTTACCTAGCTGGGTATCTTTTACCAAGGTTTTGCGATTTTTAAGGGGAATTAATTTTAAAATGGGTAGATTTTCGTGACGTCTTCCCGGCACGCTAGTGACGTCTGGCGCTCAGAACCTCATTTAAATTTAACGGCCATCGAAAGGGGGGTGGAGCAAGAGAACGCCGACTAACTTATTGTGGTTACTGCAATTAGAGAAGTGCAAAAAAAAAAATTCCTGTCACCATAGTCTGGCCCTAAATGGGTTAACTGGTGGCTTTACCGGGGAGTCGGGGTCCGGCTCTTGTAACCCATAAGGGTGGTGGTGCACCTGGAGATGTTAGCTCTGATCAAATGGTCCTATCTCCACCTCCGACTTCGGCCAGGTTTGGGCTGGATACTGAACGGAGAGGGTCCAGGCAAACTGGCCGCCTCGGCGGATTGGGTAGCCTGCTGTGGGGCGGCGGGTCTCCGTATGAGGCGCAGTGGTCCTGTTTTCCGACCTTTTGGAGCCCACTGGGATCTCCGGTGCCTGCTGTGCAGGGTTATGTGGAACGCTGTGTGCCCGTAAATCCCCTTTAGGAGCTCTCTCCAAAGGGTTTGACTCTTTACCTACGTAGGTACGGTGTCGGCTGGAGTTGCTATAGCATCCACTCTTAATCCCACTGCTGTGTGCGAATGAATGATATTTGTATGTGGGTTTTGAATAATATTCAAAATTGTCAAAAGAAAAGTGGGTGGGTCAATTTAAAAACGTGGAATTTAAGACATGGCTACAGATAGCTAATAACATTATATCTTATGAAATATAGTGCATGGTTGTAGCTTTTAATTGATATATAGTACGAATCCTTGTAACAATTAGAGCCGAAGTTATAGGCAATATAGTAAATCGCGCGTCGGCCATCTTGGAACGCAAGCGTCCTTCAGCTTGGGACTTTCAGTATATTTTTTTATGGTAAGTTCTATTTATATGCCAAAATCCAACTTTTACCTAAAATTCCCCGTATAAAACTCTAATTGCACTGGCCTAGGAGGGAAGGTGAAAGAAAATGGCAGCTTGCTTGGTGGGTAATTTCGCTCGTTTAAAAATTAATTTCTCGTCATTAAAAAAAGATACAATTTTACGACTGATATTTTTGAGTTTATTTAAACATGATCTTTCAAATAGACCAAGTTTTACCCAACCTGGACTTTTCCTTTAAATAAAGCAAACACAAGTAAAAATAATCTCGCAACTTACGGACTTTGCACTCGGGCTCGCGCGGAAAAAACATCGTGGTAATTTAAGTATAAAAATTAGCTGTTATCTGTCCAATCGTTAGTCCTTAGTTGCAAAATCTTTTAAAACAGGGCTACCATGATCTTTTAAAGTAGAAGCGGATGTTATTACTAATGATGGTATTTGAGGTACTTGAAATTAAATTTTTAAGTGTCAAAATATTTTTATGAAAATACTATGGTTTTTACAAGCCCTTTCAAGGTATCAAGCTCGTATACTTCGTATAGTGGCTAATAAGAAATTTGACCTAACTCAAATGAATAATATTTCACATAGATCACTTTATTTAGCGGAAACCAAAAATGCAATATATTATAATCATTGGGCTATTGAAAAGTATTAATGAGGTTGTAAATTTATACCGGGTGTTTTGATTTTCTTTGACTGGGCATTTTTTTTTCAGAAACTGTAAGAGATAGAGTTGCGAAATGGCAATAAATTATTCTCGTGATCAGCGTGATTTTATGGTGAAGCCAATCGTAACGCGCATAGGGTTAGTGAATTGTTCACCGTTCGACATCCAGATAGAAGACCAAGCCACAACACCGTTCTTGTAGCTGTTCGTGACTTTCAGACTTACGGAAATGTCAATCCCGATTTCGTGGACCAGCTAGGTCGTCAAAACATCAACATGGAAGACACCGTTCCTCGAGCAAGCGTCGGAGGTGCAAGCGACGCTCTCGGATTATCGACCAACTACGTGTGGACCACTCTTCACAATCACAACTTCCATCGAGCGACCCTCCACCAAGCTCCGCACGAATTAGATATGGAACGTGGATTTGATTTCTGCAACTGGCTAATAACTATGTCTGATGAGAACCCAAATTTCACCAATCAAATGCTGGTGACCGAGGAGTGTTCCTTTCGGAGAGATGGGCCTTTCAACCCCCAAAACACTCAAATGTGGCATGTGGTGTGACGAAAATCCTCACTGGGGTTTTCCTCACCATCATCAACAACAACTCCGACTGAATGTTTGGGCGGGTTTACTCGGGGATCGAGTTATTGGCACATTTTTCCTCCCAGCTCGTCTTAATGGACAAAGCTACTTGGCGCTTTTGCAGAACGAAATAGAAGATATTCCGCTGGAAGCTTACAGACAGATGTGGTACCAACGTGACGGCGCACCACCCCACGTTCCTAGAGGTGTAGTGGAGCATCTTAACGAGTTCCCTCAGCGTTGGGTTGGCAGGAACGGTCACGTTCGATGGCCTGTGAGGTCTCCGGACCTAATTCCGATGGACTTTTATTTGTGGGGGTTCATCAAAGCACAAGTTTATGTGACGCCCGTTGAGAACATCGAAGATTTGCGTCACCGAATCTTTGCAGCCTTCGAACTTGTCACTCCTGATATGATCAGACGCTCGTTTCAAAACATGCGTCATCGTGCCCAAACATGTATCGCGGCAAACGGAGGTGTCATATAACCTCACTTGTAAATTTCTTATGTTTATTCGAATAAAATGTTAAATTAAATCTTTCAGACATTTCTTTCATTTACGTACAAAAATGCGAAGGCTATTGGCTCCTATGAACAGCTTGTTTTTTCATCAGCTCTTCGTGAAAGTGTTCTTTTCCAATGAAACCAATTTCTTTGTACATTTTTGACAGCACTCTACAACTTTCCCCATGAATCGTTTTTTCTAGCACCTACTGGTGAAAAAATATTTTTACAAAAACCCGAAATTATTTCAAATTTTTCAGAAATTAAGGATTTCAAGCAATCCCACACTAGAAATAATACTCTATCTCTTGCAGTTTCTGAAAATAATGCCCAGTGAGAGCAATTCCAAATACCCTGAATTTCCTCAGCAACGATAATTACAATTTGGCATGATAATTTGATAGAAATTGCTATTTCGTCCAAATGTTTAAACCTCGCCGTATTTGGTTAAATCATTTAATGCTCTACTAAAGTTGTCTACAGTTATTTATTGTCTTCTGAAAAATACAAAATAGTTATACAAAAGTTTTTTATACAACGTGAAATAGGGTATAATATAATAATACGGAACTAAATACCAAGAGCGTCGATGCATTCCTGCATTTTTTGATGCCCGCGTAAAAGATTGCGTCTGTTTCTTGGCTAAATGCGTTCCTCAATTCGTCCAACTTTTGAGATAATTCTCTCTGATCCTCTTTGTTGTCGCAAAGGTCCAATTTATCTCGAAGAGACGCCATATCTCGCTGCATCTTTCTGGCATATACCAGACGAATCTCCAAGTCTGTGGCGCCATCCGATACCATCTCCCCTCCTCTTTGCAGTTTCACTTCCACTTTTGACTTTGCTTCTTTCGAATTTAAAGCAGCCTTTGAATTTACGTTTTTAGGATTCATTTCATCCTCTGACTTGCTTCCTTCCGGTTTCATTTCATCCTCTGACTTGCTTCCTTCCGGTTTCATTTCATTCTCTGACTTACTTTCTTCCGGTTTCAATTCATTCTCTGACTTGCTTCCTTCCGGTTTCATTTCATTCTCTGACTTGCTTCCTTCCGGTTTCATTTCATTCTTTGACTTGCTTCCTTCCTGTTTCATTTCATTCTCTGACTTACTTCCTTCCGGTTTCATTTCATTCTCTGACTTACTTCCTTCCGGTTTCAATTCATTCTCTGACTTGCTTCCTTCCTGTTTCATTTCATCCTCTGAATTGCTTCCTTCCGGTTTCATTTCATTCTCTGACTTACTTCCTTCCGGTTTCAATTCATTCTCTGACTTGCTTCCTTCCGGTTTCATTTCATTCTCAGACTTGCTTCCTTCCGGTTTCATTTCATTCTCTGACTTCCTTCCTTCCGGTTTCAATTAATTCTCTGACTTGCTTCCTTCCGGTTTCATTTCATTCTCTGACTTGCTTCCATCCGGTTTCATTTCATTCTCTGACTTGCTTCCTTCCTGTTTCATTTCATCCTCTGAATTGCTTCCTCCGGTTTCATTTCATCCTCTGAATTGCTTCCTTCCGGTTTCATTTCATTCTCTGACTTACTTCCTTCCGGTTTCATTTCATTCTCTGACTTGCTTCCTTCCTGTTTCATTTCATCCTCTGAATTGCTTCCTCCGGTTTCATTTCATTCTCTGACTTACTTCCTTCCGGTTTCATTTCATTCTCTGACTTACTTCCTTCTGGTTTCAATTCATTCTCTGACTTGCTTCCTTCCTGTTTCATTTCATCCTCTGAATTGCTTCCTCCGGTTTCATTTCATTCTCTGACTTGCTTCCTTCCGGTTTCATTTCATTCTCTGACTTTCTTCCTTCCAGTTTCATTTCATTCTCTGACTTTCTTCCTTCCGGTTTCAATTCATTCTCTGACTTGCTTCCTTCCGGTTTCATTTCATTCTCTGACTTGCTTCCTTCCTGTTTCATTTCATCCTCTGAATTGCTTCCTTCCTGTTTCATTTCATCCTCTGAATTGCTTCCTCCGGTTTCATTTCATTCTCTGACTTGCTTCCTTCCGGTTTCATTTCATTCTCTGACTTGCTTCCTTCCGGTTTCATTTCATTCTCTGACTTGCTTCCATCCGGGTCCATTTCATCCTCTACCACGCCACATTCCGACTTGTTCCCCTTTGGTTTCATTTCATCCTCTAGCTTACTTTCATCCGGTTTTACTTCGTCCATCAACATTTATCTTTCCTGTTTCATTTCATCCATCGACACTGATGCTTCTGGTTTTATTCTATCCTTTGACTCGGTATTACCCTGTTTCATTTCATCCATCGACATTGTTCCTTCCTGTTGCATTCCATCCTTTGACTTGGTTTTATCCGGTTTCATTTCATTCTTTGACTTGGTTTTATCCGGTTCCATTTCATTATTTGACTTGGTTTTATCCGGTTTGATTCCTTCCTTTGACTTGGTTTTATCCGGTTTAATTCCATCCTTTGACTTGGTTTTATCCGGTTTCATTTCATTCTCTGACTTTCTTCCTTCCAGTTTCATTTCATTCTCTGACTTTCTTCCTTCCGGTTTCATTTCATTCTCTGACTTGCTTCCTTCCAGTTTCATTTCATTCTCTGACTTGCTTCCTTCCGGTTTCATTTCATTCTCTGACTTTCTTCCTTCCAGTGTCATTTCATTCTCTGACTTTCTTCCTTCCGGTTTCAATTCATTCTCTGACTTGCTTCCTTCCGGTTTCATTTCATTCTCTGACTTGCTTCCTTCCTGTTTCATTTCATCCTCTGAATTGCTTCCTTCCTGTTTCATTTCATTCTCTGACTTGCTTCCTTCCGGTTTCATTTCATTCTCTGACTTGCTTCCTTCCGGTTTCATTTCATTCTCTGACTTGCTTCCTTCCGGTTTCATTTCATTCTCTGACTTTCTTCCTTCCAGTTTCATTTCATTCTCTGACTTTCTTCCTTCCGGTTTCAATTCATTCTCTGACTTGCTTCCTTCCGGTTTCATTTCATTCTCTGACTTGCTTCCTTCCTGTTTCATTTCATCCTCTGAATTGCTTCCTTCCTGTTTCATTTCATCCTCTGAATTGCTTCCTCCGGTTTCATTTCATTCTCTGACTTGCTTCCTTCCGGTTTCATTTCATTCTCTGACTTGCTTCCTTCCGGTTTCATTTCATTCTCTGACTTGCTTCCATCCGGGTCCATTTCATCCTCTACCACGCCACATTCCGACTTGTTCCCATTTGGTTTCATTTCATCCGGTTTTACTTCGTCCATCAACATTTATCTTTCCTGTTTCATTTCATCCATCGACACTGACGCTTCTGGTTTTATTATATCCTTTGACTCGGTATTACCCTGTTTCATTTCATCCATCGACATTGTTCCTTCCTGTTGCATTCCATCCTTTGACTTGGTTTTATCCGGTTTCATTTCATTCTTTGACTTGGTTTTATCCGGTTCCATTTCATTATTTGACTTGGTTTTATCCGGTTTGATTCCTTCCTTTGACTTGGTTTTATCCGGTTTAATTCCATCCTTTGACTTGGTTTTATCCGGTTCCATTTCATTATTTGACTTGGTTTTATCCGGTTTGATTCCTTCCTTTGACTTGGTTTTATCCGGTTTAATTCCATCCTTTGACTTGGTTTTATCCGGTTTAATTCCATCCTTTGACTTGGTTTTATCCGGTTTCATTTCATTATTTGACTTGGTTTTATCCGCTTTAATTCCATCCTTTGACTTGGTTTTATCCGGTTTAATTCCATCCTTTGACTTGGTTTTATCCGGTTTCATTTCATTCTCTGACTTTCTTCCTTCCGGTTTCATTTCATTCTCTGACTTTCTTCCTTCCAGTTTCATTTCATTCTCTGACTTTCTTCCTTCCGGTTTCATTTCATTCTCTGACTTGCTTCCTTCCAGTTTAATTTCATTCTCTGACTTTCTTCCTTCCGGTTTCAATTCATTCTCTGATTTGCTTCCTTCCGGTTTCATTTCATTCTCTGACTTGCTTCCTTCCGGTTTCATTTCATTCTTTGACTTGGTTTTATCCGGTTCCATTTCATTATTTGACTTGGTTTTATCCGGTTTGATTCCTTCCTTTGACTTGGTTTTATCCGGTTTAATTCCATCCTTTGACTTGGTTTTATCCGGTTCCATTTCATTATTTGACTTGGTTTTATCCGGTTTGATTCCTTCCTTTGACTTGGTTTTATCCGGTTTAATTCCATCCTTTGACTTGGTTTTATCCGGTTTAATTCCATCCTTTGACTTGGTTTTATCCGGTTTCATTTCATTATTTGACTTGGTTTTATCCGCTTTAATTCCATCCTTTGACTTGGTTTTATCCGGTTTAATTCCATCCTTTGACTTGGTTTTATCCGGTTTCATTTCATTCTCTGACTTTCTTCCTTCCGGTTTCATTTCATTCTCTGACTTTCTTCCTTCCAGTTTCATTTCATTCTCTGACTTTCTTCCTTCCGGTTTCATTTCATTCTCTGACTTGCTTCCTTCCAGTTTAATTTCATTCTCTGACTTTCTTCCTTCCGGTTTCAATTCATTCTCTGATTTGCTTCCTTCCGGTTTCATTTCATTCTCTGACTTGCTTCCTTCCGGTTTCATTTCATTCTCTGACTTGCTTCCTCCGGTTTCATTTCATTCTCTGACTTGCTTCCTTCCGGTTTCATTTCATTCTCTGACTTGCTTCCTTCCGGTTTCATTTCATTCTCTGACTTGCTTCCATCCGGGTCCATTTCTTCCTCTACCACGCCACATTCCGACTTGTTCCCCTTTGGTTTCATTTCATCCTCTAGCTTAGTTTCATCCGGTTTTACTTCGTCCATCAACATTTCTCTTTCCTGTTTCATTTCATCCATCGACACTGATGCTTCTGGTTTTAATCTATCCTTTGACTCGGTTTTACCCTGTTTCATTTCATCCATCGACATTGTTCCTTCCTGTTGCATTCCATCCTTTGACTTGGTTTTATCCGGTTTCATTTCATTCTTTGACTTGGTTTTATCCGGTTCCATTTCATTATTTGACTTGGTTTTATCCGGTTTGATTCCTTCCTTTGACTTGGTTTTATCCGGTTTAATTCCATCCTTTGACTTGGTTTTATCCGGTTTAATTCCATCCTTTGACTTGGTTTTATCCGGTTTCATTTCATTATTTGACTTGGTTTTATCCGCTTTAATTCTATCCTTTGACTTGGTTTTATCCGGTTTAATTCCATCCTTTGACTTGGTTTTATCCGGTTTCATTTCATTCTCTGACTTTCTTCCTTCCGGTTTCATTTCATTCTCTGACTTTCTTCCTTCCAGTTTCATTTCATTCTCTGACTTTCTTCCTTCCGGTTTCATTTCATTCTCTGACTTGCTTCCATCCGGGTCCATTTCATCCTCTACCACGCCACATTCCGGTTTCAATTCACAATCTGACTTGTTCCCCTTTTGTTTCATTTCATCCTCTAGCTTAGTTTCATCCGGTTTTACTTCGTCCATCAACATTTCTCTTTCCTGTTTCATTTCATCCATTGGCACTGCTGCTTCTGGTTTTATTCTATCCTTTGACTCGGTATTACCCTGTTTCATTTCATCCATCGACATTGTTCCTTCCTGTTGCATTCCATCCTTTGACTTGGTTTTATCCGGTTTAATTCCTTCCTTTGCCTTGGTTTTATCCGGTTTCATTTCATTCTTTGACTTGGTTTTATCCGGTTTAATTCCATCCTTTGACTTGGTTTTATCCGGTTTCATTCCATCCTTTGACTTGGTTTTATCCGGTTGAATTCCATCCTTTGACTTGGTTTTATCCGGTTGAATTCCATCCTTTGACTTGGTTTTATCCGGTTGCATTCCATCCTTTGACTTGGTTTTATCCGGTTTAATTCCTTCCTTTGCCTTGGTTTTATCCGGTTTCATTTCATTCTTTGACTTGGTTTTATCCGGTTTAATTCCATCCTTTGACTTGGTTTTATCCGGTTTCATTCCATCCTTTGACTTGGTTTTATCCGGTTGAATTCCATCCTTTGACTTGGTTTTATCCGGTTGAATTTCATCCTTTGACTTGGTTTTATCCGGTTGAATTTCATCCTTTGACTTGGTTTTATCCAGTTGAATTCCATCCTTTGACTTGGTTTTAACCGGTTGAATTCCATCCTTTGACTTGGTTTTATCTGGTTGAATTCCATCCTTTGACTTGGTTTTATCCGGTTGAATTCCATCCTTTGACTTGGTTTTATCCGGTTGAATTCCATCCTTTGACTTGGTTTTATCCGGTTGAATTCCATCCTTTGACTTGGTTTTATCCGGTTTAATCCCATCCTTTGACTTGGTTTTATCCGGTTTAATTCCATCCTTTGACTTGGTTTTATCCAGTTGAATTCCATCCTTTGACTTGGTTTTAACCGGTTGAATTCCATCCTTTGACTTGGTTTTATCTGGTTGAATTCCATCCTTTGACTTGGTTTTATCCGGTTGAATTCCATCCTTTGACTTGGTTTTATCCGGTTGAATTCCATCCTTTGACTTGGTTTTATCCGGTTGAATTCCATCCTTTGACTTGGTTTTATCCGGTTTAATCCCATCCTTTGACTTGGTTTTATCCGGTTTAATTCCATCCTTTGACTTGGTTTTATCCGGTTTCATTTCATTCTTTGACTTGGTTTTATCCGGTTTCAAATCATCTTCTGATTCGGCCGCTCTTAGCTCCTTTGGCTGAGATTTATTTTCCGAAACTGTTGTACGCTTTACTTTTGTGTTTATTGATTGTATTTACGATATCACGGCGTCCGAGAGACCACACCACATCCAAAGGCTTTAAGCCTTGATGGGTCACCTCCGTATTGGCTCCATAACCGAGCAGTAGCCTAACCATTAGCCTATATCCGCCTGTACAAGCCAGGAATAAAGGAGAGCGTCCTTCCGAATCGAGTGCGTTAACGTCGGCAAAATATAGTAATAACATGTCCACGATATCAATTCGGTTTCTGGCAATCGCTACGTGTAGGGGACAATTATTATTATCTTTATCGGTCAAATTTGGATCGGCTTCTTTTAATAGAAGCTTGTCCACTACTTCCTTAAAACCATTCGAGGTCGCCAAGTAAAGCGCGGTAGCCCTTTCGTTGTTCACCGAATTCACCTCAGCTCCGTGATTCAAAAGAATCGTTACAATTTCGAGGTGTCCACATTGCGAGGCGTAATGTAGCGAAGTAAAGCCTTTGTTATTTGAGGCGTTCACGTTGGCACCTTTTCGCAACAACATCTTCACAATATCAGCTCTGTCTTTTAGAGTCGCTATATGTAAGGGACTGAAATCTTGGACATCCACCAAATTGGGATTCGCTCCGTGGCAAAGTGAGGCCGCTACTACCTCCACGAAACACTCGCAGGCCGCTATGTAAAGGGCCGTAGCCTTAAAAATATTCGCGGAGTTCACATCAGCTCCGTTTTCTAAGAGAATCTTCGAAATTTTAAGATGGCCAGCGGCCGAGGCGATATGAAGCGAAGTATGTCCAACAGCATTGACCAGATTTACTTCGGCGTTATTCTCCAGCAAAAGCGACACAATATTGTCGCGGCCATTCAGCGACGCTATATGAAGCGGAGTTTCTCCTCCGATACTGGCTAAATTGACCAGAGCTCCGTTACTCAGCAGAAGCCGAGCCACGTCAAGGTGACCTTGTATGGAGGATGCTAAAAGAGCGGTGCTGCCTGTTTCATCCGTTAAATTGACGTCCGCTTTATTTCTTAGCAACAAGGCCACGATCTCTCTGTGGCCGAGACACGACGCGACCATCAGGGGAGTAATTCCTTTTTCGGAAGGTTTATTCACATCCGCTTTTTTAAGCATCTCCGACGCCATTTTCACGTTGTTTTTCCTAGACGCTATTAAAAGTGGAGTCGCTCCGTCCTTCGCGGGTGCATCGGCATTAGCACCATTGGCCAACAAGAGCTTGACAATATCTTCGTGTCCTTCCCGCAACGCTACGTGGAGAGGATTTTCTCCATCACTCATAGCTAAATTCACCAGGGCTCCATTACGCAGTAGTAGTTGAACCACGTCAAGGTGACCTAGTAGGGCCGATGCGAAGAGGGGGGGGGGCGGATCCCGTTTGATCAGTTACATTGACGTCCGCTTGATTCCGTAACAACAAGGCCACCATCTCTCCGTGACCGTGAACCGATGCCACCTTCAAGGCCGTCATTCCGGTTTCGGAACGTTTATTCACATCCGAGTGTTTGACCAACTCCGACGTAATCTCCAAGTTGCCATCCTTAGACGCCCACATCAGCGGGGTCCAACCATCCATCCCTTGCAAATCGGCATTAACACCATTGGCCAACAAGAGCTTCACAATTTCTAGATTACCATTTCCAAGCGCCATCATCAAAAGAGACACACTGTCATCCGGTCTTGGAGCATTCACGCTTGCGCCCTTTTGCAAAAGCGTCTGGCAAATTTGCAATTGATTATTTGAAACTGCGTAAAAGAGGAGCGTTTGGCCATTGCACACGGTGCCATTTACGACAATCAACAACGATCGAACTCTATCATCGTCGCCTATTTTTATCGCTGTTGCTAAAAATGACCCCAATTCTTTGACATTGTCGGCAAATGGCATGTCTAGTGATTAGTTGTATGTTCTTTATATTGGTAGTCTTCGAATATTCTGAAAATTAAAAATAAAAATTTACATTTACCGAAATTAAGACTGGTTAAAACAACGCCTTTATATTCAACAAGTCGGCCCAGGCCGTAATATTAGTTCCACATCAGTGTATTCGAGTGGTCATACCCATACACCCTTAGTAGACAAAGGTAGGCAAACTAATACAAAAACTGTTGAGGCTACGTGATTATACACTCTTTTTAGAAAAGTTTACTGGGCGCCGCCATTATCGTACAGACAACCAACGAGCCAGCCCTCTACCGCAGAAATTTCATCCGCCCAAAACCGGTTTTTTCATCACCCTCCCCGTAGACTGTATGGTCTGGTAATGGCGGTCGATTGGGAAGGCACGTTTAAGAGTCTAGCGGTGCCTCCGATATTATTATATAAATGTTATATTTTACGTCGCAGATTTAATAAAAGTTGTACTTTATGTTAGGCCTAATCTGAGACGTAGAGTTGTAGACTTATTAGGCCTTTGGTTTATATTACTGATTAATTTAAAATTATAATAATTATTAATTTTAGGAAGGAAGACACTTCATAACATAAATACAAATATGGTTATTTGCTTAGAACCCAACTGTTTTGAAACTGATCGCTCAAGGAAAGGGAAAAAAACAGAAAAGGAGCAATTATTAGGGACGAATGTTCAGGGTTGGCAAGAGCCAGCCAGACTGGATTAAACCACCCTGGTTTAAGCCGGATTTAACCACCAAATAAAATCCATGGTTAAAACCACTTTTTTTATAAAAAAAATTGAGAAATTAATTAGAAACATTGACAAAACTTAACCTTCACTAGTAGGGTCAGAATACCGATTCAAAAAGGTCCTGCCTCCGGGGGAAGGAAATGCAGAGCCAAAGGCAGGGGAGGCTGGGGGATGCAGGGAGGCAGGGGGAAGGAAATGCAGAGCCAAAGGCAGGGGAGGCTGGGGGATGCAGGGAGGCAGAGGGAAGGAAATGCAGAGCCAAAGGCATGGGAGGCTGGGGGATGCAGGGAGGCCGGGAGGCAGAGGGAAAAAAATGCAGAGCCAAAGGCAGGGGAGGCTGGGGGATGCAGGGAGGCAGGGGGAAGGAAATGCAGAGGCAAAGGCAGGGGAGGCTGGGGAAAGCGAAGAGGCAGGTTGATAAAATAGAGGTTTTGTATAGTGAAAATTTTAATGACGTAGAATTCTGTTAGTATATATAGACGGACACCAGGGTACAAATTAATTCAAACTCAACGGATCAACAAGTAAAAATAAGAAACCATCAAACGCAATGTAGGTATACGGCTTATTGAAGATATCCTCTAAATATTCTCTAATCACATTTCTTATACAGAATGACTGCCGATCTATTGTTTGCTATTTCGTCGGAGAAATTCGTCGAAATTACTCCGAAGCTAGATGTACGACTGGGTCACAGAGACGTTACTACGGGGATTATTTTATCCGAAGCTAACTTCCACGAGCTATACCGAAAGAGGCACGACATTTTAGCGTTCTTCGAGAAAGACGACACCCCAGGTTCATCGTGGTTTTTCACGGGCTCCGAGACGCAACGTATTGAACTGCGAACGTATCAGGACTGTAAGATTTTAGACATCCGGGAAATGATACCTGGCTATGGGGAGATGTATGGAAAGCTCTTACCCACTAAAAAGGGTATCGCCATTGGATACAATCTCTCCAAAACTCTGATGGATTTGCATGATGACGTTGAAACGTATCTTAATGAAGCGAGACGGGTACACACTCTGATAAAAGACGGTATTATTGGACAATTGACCGATGGTATACGTAAATGTTGTTACGGATGTAGTGTAGCCCATCCCTCGCAGACCCAACACAACTGTCTGGCAGACTGGGAAATGCGTGTTGACATGAACTATGATACCGCGATAAGAAATTTAGATTATATCGAGATTTATAAAATTTTTACATTAAAAACATTTTTAAGTGATGAATTTTGTAAGTGCTTAGTTGCACGCGTCGTTTGCAACGCTAAACAATATTTGTATATAAATGCACCGTGATTTGAATAAAATGTGTCATTCTGTAAAATGGAGTTCAGCTTACAACACCCTTTTAATGGTTTAGTCGCGGGCGCTACGCAGTCTGGTAAAAGTTACTGGGTGGCTAATCTCATCAAATATAAAGATATATGTATTTCACCCCCACCAGATAGAATAATATGGTGCTATACCGAGTACCAAAACAATCTATTTAATTCGGTATTGGATCATACTCCCACAGTTGAATTTCATGAAGGTTTAATAGACGTGAAAATATTGGACCCTAACGTCAAGAACTTTGTCATATTAGACGATCTACTTTGCGAAATATCAAATAACAAGGACATAACGAATTTGTTTATACGCGGATCCCATCATAAAAACACGTCTGTCTTTATTCTCATGCAAAATTTGTATTATCCTGGGAAAGAAATTAGGACATTAAATTTAAACGCGCATTATTTGATTATATTCAAATCACCTCGTGACAAATCCGCGATATTTCATTTGGCTAGACAGATTTCTCCCACCAATAGTAAATACGTCATTGATGCCTTCCATCAAGCTATCGCTAGAGATTTTGGGTATTTATGGGTGGATTTAAAACCAACCACGTCAGATGATCACAGACTACGAACCGGACTTATACCAGGGGAAGAAGCTGCGGTTTTTGTGCCAAAATGAAAAGAGTTCACAACCATAAAGAGTTTTTAAAGTATCTGACTAAGTGTAATTCGTGTCAGAGAAATGCGGCTATCAAATATGCTAAGGGTGACGCGATCAAGGCAATTGTAGAATGTTGTATAAATGTTCTACGTGGGAATGTGAAACTGTCAGATGATCAGAAGAAACGACTGAAGAAACACCGTCAAAGCTTACGGAAGCTATCTAAAACCAATACCCTAGCAAAACGAAAAAAGATTCTAATTCAAAAGGGTGGATTTCTCCCTTTACTCTTAGCGCCTCTTCTATCTATTGTGAGTAGTGGCGCAGGCGCGGCTATTAGTAGAGCGATCAATAAAAATGGCTAGAAAGATGATCTTGGTCTCCGAAGAAGTTTACCGCCGGATGAACTCGCCAACAAAAGTTGATGAGAACTTGAATACCTACACAGTTTTGAATAACCAGAAGCTTAATCCCTCTCAAAAAGTGGATTTATATAACCACTTATTGCAACGTACTATTAATAAACGAACTAAAAAGAATGAAACTGCAATTCAACCGAAAAAGGACTGGTATTCTGAAATAGCAATTGCTGTACCAAATTCGCATCTTAAACCCGCCATCGCATTGTATAAGTGGATTCAAAATAATAGCAAGATTGAATGGTCATCAAATGGTGAACTGATGTATAAAGAACGTCCAGTTGTCGGTTCTAATATTATGGACATTTTACATGATACTGTTAAAGACTATAAAAAGAAACCAAAACAAAATGCTGTCGGTATAGATCTCTTTTACGAATTGCTTACCAAAGAAAATGTTCCCAAGTCTCTCATAAAAAATAAATTCCCTTTTGAACACAATATTGACACTGTAACCCATACTGATATACCAAATGAATCACCAAATGTGAACCCCAAACAATTAGATTATTTTCCACCAAGTCCCGAATCTATCAATGATGGACGCGGGGTAATGAGTAGGCTTTCGTTGAAATAAAGAATAAAAACTAATAACACGAGTCATTTTATTTCATTTACGTTTCAAACTTCACTATGGAAGGTTGCAACGACCCTACCCCCACTGGGTTGTTAACCACATTAACCGTGTCATATATGAAGTCACCCAAAGTTATCACGGCATTTTTTTATTATTTATTATTATCGTTATTGAACTATTTGATTTCGCGCACTGGTATCGGGAACGAAATATGAACTGTACGAGAAATGGATAAACTGGAAGGAATATATTTCAATGTAAAGGACCCCGGAAGTTTCGGAGGTGTACGAGGACTTTATCGGGCGGCCAGAGCAAAGGGAGTTAAGGTATCCTTAAAAGACGTTCAAGAATTTCTAAATCGTCAAGATACGTATACACTTCACAAACCAGTGACACGCAATTTCCAAAGGAACAAGACTATAGTTTATGGAAAAGATGAACAATGGCAGCTTGATCTGGCAGACCTGCAGGACTTAAAACGTCACAATGACTATGTTGCATCGACTTATTTAGCAAATACGCTTTCGCTGTGGCTACCAAGGACAAGAAAGGACCAACGATGGTTACGGCGTTTAAATCTATTCTCGAATCTGGTCGAAAGCCGAAGATTATACAAACAGATCACGGGAAAGAGTTTTTATGCACAGAGTTTCAAAGAGAATTGAAACGAAGTGGAATCAAGTTTTTCGCGACGCATTCGGAAGTGAAAAGCAGTATCATTGAAAGGTTTAACCGCTCTCTAAAATCACGGATGTTTCGCTATTTTACACAATCTGATACGCATAGATATATCGACGTATTACCAGATTTATTAGATTCATATAACAACAATTATCACAGATCTATTAAATGCAAACCCACTGAAGTCACGAACGAAAATTCTAAAGAAATATGGAATAATTTATACGGGAAAGTGAATTTTTCACCCCCAGTTTCATTCCCCTTTGAGATAGGTGACTTGGTTCGAATGAGTAAGAATAAATTAACCTTTGAAAAGGGGTACAAAGCCAACTACACCGAGGAGTTATTCAAAGTCGTTCAGCAAATACCGAGAGACCCGCCGGTATATAAACTCGAGGATTTGAGCTCGGAGCCCATTTTGGGTGTGTTCTACAAAGAGGAAATACAGAAAGTCGGGAAGGACCTTGAAAATTGTAAATTTAAAATCGAAAAAGTGTTAAAAAAGAGAACGAAACCTAACGGAAGTAAAGAGCTACTAGTTCGTTGGAAAGGATACAGTTCAGACTTTGATTCTTGGGTACAAGAAATCGATTTATAATGAGTTTCTACATTACTTTACCGTCGGACTCATCTATGAGATACTTCAAAAACAATACCATAAGCAAGTTCCGAACGTATTTACCGGAACCTATAAAACTTCATGGGGCTTATGAAGTTGGCCTCGCTGAAATCAGTTATCCAAGGACTTGGAATAATATTAAAGAAGAATGTATTGTACGAATTTGGGACACTACATTTGTAACTGAGACAGATCCTAGACCCAAGAAAAAGAAGCCGAAAATTACGGATAAAATCAAAAAACATGAGGAAAAACCCGAAAACTTGGTTAAGATAGATCACAAAGATCAAGAGCGAGATATTTCTATAATTGTTCCTCGCGCCACACCCATCAGTGAACGGGGAAAGAACATTGATAAAAGAGACTTGAGCGATAGCAATCATGATATTAACATAATTATACCTCCTGGATACTATGGATCTGCGGAAGATTTAATCCAAATAATGTCAATCGATGATGACCGGCAAAATTTTGATTCTAGAGTTGTTCTTTATTATAACAAACCTAATCGTCGTGTGGTAGTTGAAATGAAAGGTGGAAACCAACTTTATATCCCGCACGAAATTGCCATAATATTAGGTTTTACGAGAACACCGGGAAGGGACATTACAGTGGTTACTTCAATGACAGCTCCGTTTAGCTGTGATATGGATGCCGGATTACATTCCCTCTTCATATACTCGGATATAATACAGAGCCGGTCGGTTGGAGACTCGGATGTTCCGCTTTTAAGAATTATAAGTATTCATGGAAAAGACGGAGATACTGTTGAAAAAGAGTTTTCGAGACCTCATTATATGCCTGTCGCGAATAACAACTTCCAAACTATTGAAATTAATATCATGAGTGAAATGGGACATCCGGTACATTTTGAAAGAGGAAAAGCGCACGTCACACTCCACTTTAGACCTCGAAGAACTTGGACTCCACTATAAAACATAGTGGGAGGATCAAATCCCACTTCATTTACGACGAGAGTGTCAAAGGCGCAACATGTCTCCACATAGTTTAGACCGTGTTTCCGTTAGCGACTATCAAAACTATTACTTGAATCAAATTGGACACGGATCCATTCCTGTGTATAGAGGAATTTCCGTACAAAGAGGTAATACAGAGAAATACGGTATATATCTTTGAATTGTTACCTAATAATTATTATTACCAGGTTATGGATTTGGAAATATATTGGCTTCCGCATTTCGATCGGCCATGCCCATGTTTAAAAGGGGTGCTTCGTTCCTAGGACGAAAATTTTTAAACGCCGGAGCTAAAATTGCATCAGATGTCTCGAGTGGTGTATCTCTTAGAGAAGCGTTAAAAACCAGAGGTACAGAGGCGGGGAAAGAAGCTTTGAGAAGTGCAGCCGAAAAAGTGACTAAACTAACTGGAAACGGACGTAAAAGACGACGTAAAACGTCACCCATCATCAGTTCGGTTCGAACCAAGAAGAAGAGAAGTTCGATCCCTCAGCGCTCCGATATTTTTTCATAATGTCCCTCGCACATCCCAACTCTCAAAATAGTATTAGTTCGGAACTTGATTTATTTCACGTACCTTATACGCAAACTGGAATAATAGGAAGTCAATGGGTTGAATATAACCCGACATCGAACGTTAATGAAAATCAAGCGATTATATTCTCCATCGCTGGTAACTCGGAAACGTACATTGATTTGAAGAATACTCTACTACAAGTTCAAGTGAAGATAGTAAAACCCGATGGGACTTTACCTAAAGCCGCGACTACGGCCAACGCGGTAACAACACCCGCGGATAAGGTCGCACCGGAAAACCTATTTTTAAACAGTCTTTTCGGGGAGGTTCACGTATCATTGGGTGATAAATCGGTTACGTCATGTCCTCAACAATACCCCTACAAAAGCATGATACAAACTCTCTTGACGTTTGGTGGTCCCGCTAAAGAGAGTTTCCTAACATCATCGCTTTTCTATAAAGACCAAGCTGGAAAATTCGACGATTTCTTTGACAACGATGGTTTCAAGAAACGAGCTAAATTTGCCCAAGAAGGGGTTATCGACATGATTGGCGTTGTACGCGCTGATATCTGTCAACAATCACGGTTTATCCCTAACCTGATCGACGTGAATTTCAAGTTTATCAAAAGCTCCAACGAATTTTGTTTACATACGGATGGAATGAAATGTAAAGTGGTATTCTCCCACGTATCAATGTTCGTTAGGAAGATTAAATTAACGCCGGAAATTATGATATCGCATGCCAAAACCTTGGAATTGGCCACGATGAAATATCCAATTACTCGTACGCAATGCAATTCATTTTCCATATCTCAAGGAAACAAGATATGCGTAAAAGACAATTTATTTAGCGGGAAACTACCTAGTAAAGTGGTTATTGGACTTGCTGACCAGAATGCCTTTTTGGGTGATTACAAGATGTCGCCGTTCAACTTTAAAAACTTCTCGCTAAATCAAATTGCCTTGTATGTCGACGGAAGCAGCGTACCTTATAAGCCGTTAAATCCAAACTTCAAAGATAACATGTACATGCGTTCGTACGTTAACCTCTTTCTTCAAACTGGACAATGGAATATCGACGAGGGTAATTCGCCAACGGAAACGCTCTTTTCGTATTTGACTTAACACCGGATCTTAACGGAAGTACCACCGAATGTTTCAACCTTATAAAGAACGGAAACGTTAGACTCGAATTAATATTCGGTGAATCATTACCAACAACAGTTAGCGTCATTTACTACTCCGAATACCAATCCTTGATTGAAATTGATAAACACAGGGCGGTTGTATTTGAGCATAGTTCATAATGGACTCTCGACAAATCGAAAAAATACTCAAGAATGATCCCTTCACTAAATATCTGTTCAGAGGGGTCTATCCCGCGGACAAATTACCAAACATTGCCAAAACGTTCCCGTCTCTATTCATCGTGAACACTGATACTTCTAAAGGAGAAGGAGTCCATTGGTGCGTGTTAATATCATGTTAAAATAAATGTAAATTAACTAAACTAATTAATTTAGGTGTGTAATATACATTTCAAGGAAGCACAATACAACCTTTTTCGAAAGCTTCGGAAATTCACCGGACTTGTTCAAATTTAACTATTTTATAGAAAGAAACAGCTTAACTGTTACGTTCAATTCTTATCAATTGCAAGGAAATTCTAGTAAGACTTGTGGTGGATATTGTATATACTTTGCTATTAATATGTGTCGGGGAATAAAAATGTTTGAAATATTGGAAAGATTTTCTGTAAACAGAAATAAAAATGATCGTATGATTGAAGAATTTATGTATAAAAAATATTCAATAAATTTGTCGTAAAACATTTTATTTGTCATTGATTTTATAGTGACCATGGGCAAAAGTAGAAACACCATCGTCTAAAATGTATCTTTTATCGTCGCACGGGTTGAGACAGAGTTTGTTTTGGCGTATTGTCGTAACAACGTGTTTGTTGCTGACGATTCTTTTCATTTCCGCAACAGTCACTTTGCGGTTTAATAGACAGTCGCGATATTCAGCATGCCGAACGCGTTTTTTCACCACGCGCTTGCAGATTCCTTTGCAAGTTTTCTTTTCACCCTTTGACGATAAGATGGAATACATTTTCGGCCGAAGCCCACAAAACTCTTGAATTGGAGTTCCGTCAAGTTCATCTTTAAACTTTCCTAGTTTCTTTTTGTTTGTTTCATCATACAAAAAGTGTTCTTTGGGGTACCCTGAAAAGTCATATTTGTCACTCTTTTCAGCGAAGTCCTTGTACAAATCCTGTGTTTCGATGTGATATGTCAGACTGTCTGTAATGTGGAAACACGTTAGAAAAAAAAAACATAGGATATGGATAAAGGTATACTAACCAGTATCAGTGAATAAAAGTTTAACTTTTTCTCCATACTGACGCCTTATCACATCGTAATGGAATTCGTACATTAGCAATTTTGAGAGGTCTAAAATGGTGAATCCTGTATATATGGGTCGGTTTAAAACCAACTTCTTTTTCACTGAATGGATTCCAACCAAATCATTTTGGAACAACGTAAATTTTTGGAATGTGGGTGAACTAGCTTTTTTGATAGCCTTTTCAGCTGTCGTAACCAGTTTGAAATCAATACGATTTCTTAGGTTTTCCATAGTTTTTCCTAAACAAAAAAAAATTTTAATTTTAATTAATTAATTTTAATTAATTAATTTAATTACCAAAGACTGCATTGTTCATTAATTTGAAATAGTCTTTTTCAAACTCATTGGTGGCCATCTTTCTTTTTTCTGTATTAAATTCTATGTATGGTTTCAGCCAAGCGCCTTGTTGAAACGTCAAAATTCGATGGATTTTTGTGATTCTGAGCCCTTTCGCTTAAGATTACGATAGTGTACTACGTATCGTTCTTTGTTGTTTAGGTTTGGGACTAGTTTCGGCAGGCTTTCTTTAATTGGGATATTTAGTTCCGTCATTTGGTCCTTTGAATACCGCGAAAGTTCCTTCGGTTTTATGGTAGTTGACTCTGGTGCTAGTGGCTAGCAGTTATGAGCGTCGTGTAGGTCACTAGGGTACGTCAAATCGACTTCGACAATAAATCCTTCGGGGTCATTGTCTGGACAGTTCAGGATTTCGTTTTGACTATTTACCCCTGGTTCGAGCCATCTAAACCCTTTCATTGGCAGTACATCGCACATAACGGCACCATAGAGGTTGTTACAGTCTATTAACATTAACATTAACATTAACATTAAAATTAAAATTAAACTTAATTTATTTTATTTTATTTAAAAATATCTTACCGAGATAGCAGATATGACTATCTGGTTTGGTCGGGTCGTACGTCTCTAGGTACTTATTGTTTGCTTCGGCGAAACGATGACTAATCATGGACACTCCCCCACGGATTCCCTTCTCGATAAAAAGGTGCATGTTTTCATCGAGAAGAAGATTCAGGTGTACCTTGGTCATACAAAGGGCCGCTTGCCATGCAAAACCTTTGGTAGTAACTCGAGTATTAGCCTAGTTGGTATTTTTATTATTATTATTACTTCTAATTTATTTTTACCTGGACCGGTGTATGCGTGAGCAGGGTCTAGTCGGTAGTAATTCATACAAATTTTTCTACAATTCTGGAAAACATCGGCCAGAAGAAGCGTGTCTGACAAGACATATAAGTCGTGATATTCCCCTTTTAAAAAGGAAAATAAAATTAAAGTTTATCCTTGAACTAGTTAATAATAAACTCTTACCGAGATTTCTAATATTGAAAAATTGCCAAACGCGTTGCGCGTGATCGTAATCAACTTGGCTTAAAGGTTCTTCACTGAGAGAGTTGTAAAAACACCCAATAGGTGGCAGCTGCGTTTCATCAAAACGTTCTACACTGTCCATATAGTCATATGGGTACACTCCCTTCCTTAAAAGTAACTCGATTTCTTCGGGTTTAAAAACCGAGTTCATGATGGTAAATTTTTCCGGACCCCCTTTAGCTAAATTTCCAACAAGCGTTTCCAACGATGCTGGTAGAAATCGTAGACTATCGATAAATCGTAACTTTCCCAGGGTGAATGAAATATACGTTTCACTGTTAGTCGGAATACAATCAATGTTATTATTTTTAATTTTATCGATTTGTTGCATAATGAGGTGGGCGTCGTATCTACGGGTGAATAATATGATAAATATATCGTTTGCATATTAATAAACTAAAAAAAAACTAACCGTGAAAGATTATGTAGTATAACAGGTATGAAGCTTGGGGCTTTTAACTGGAGATTGCATCTTTGACAAGCACTACCCCTGTATGCACCCGTGTAGTGATCGTGGTCTCTAGTTTTTATCGATAAGGCAGTAAATTTCTCCTCGCATACGTAACAATGAGTGGCCGAGTGGAACGCGGCTTCCTCGGCACCCGTCAGAGCCATAGGGGTGTTACTCTTAAGCTTTTCGGAAATAGCATCCGCTTCATTCAAAAGAAGCTTTAAAAACTTTAAAGCTCCATCAACCCCTCGATATGTTATGTGGTTAACAAGGTTTCCTATAGACAAAAATAATTAAGTAACATATTATACGTAAAAAAAAATTGATATGATCTCACCGTCCGTTCCTATTATTGCGTACGAAAACCCACACGTTACGTGTAAGGCTAACGTAGTCGTTGAAGAGAGTGATGAATCTGGCAGACATGTAGAAAAATGAGATTGCAATGACTCAAAGTCCGCAATGATGACATACGGAACCTATATTTAAAATTTAAATGTTATTTCATTCACGATTAAATTCAAACAAATATAAATATACCATTTGATGCCAACTGAAATTTTTAGTATTTATGTGGCGGACAAGGCTTTCTTTGTGGGTGTAGACAGTCGAACAATTTGAACAGGGAAACATTTCGAGAGCAAATGTGACCATAAAAATCAATCGCACCCTTCTTATACTTAATGTTTGGGAAAATATTTCGTATTGATTAATTAAAAATAGACTATCAAAAGACTCTCTAGTTGTCTCTCATATATTTAAGATTTTCAAATGGATTATCTCAAGAATACACTTGACAAATAATTCCACTCTTTGGTTTTACCCTAAAATCATGAATAATACAAGAATAAATACCACTTTAGATTTTATTAAACTTTCTTCTTTCAAAGAATAATTTACAGTGTTTCAAGTTCATTTTTATTTTTAAATTTGCTTTTTATACATTTTCTAGTTGTGAATTTACGTAATACAAATTTTTATATATCCACTAGTAGGGTCAACATGCCGGTCCCAAAACAGTACAGTGAAGGGCCACCACCCATTCCTCCCATTCCTCCCATTCCTCCCATTCCTCCTATTCCTCCAATTCCTCCTGCTCCCCCCATTCCTCCAATTCCTCCCGCACCGCCGTCCCGCCCGCACCGCCCGCGAGTACCGTGGTGGTGAACAGCCAAAGGTAGGGTGAACTAGCAAAGTTATGTTTAACGAAAGAGTGACGTAATACTTAGGTGGTGAACGTACAAAGGCAGGGGTGTTACAGGTGGTGAACTAGCAAAGTTATGTTTAACGAAAGAGTGACGCAATACTTAGGTGGTGAACGTACAAAGGCAGAGCGGTGTCGGCAGTGAACAGCCAAAGCTACAGTTGAGTGGTGAACGTGTAAAGGCAGCAGCCTTTTGTGTATTAATGGTTGACGCTCATCCCTTTACCCCCTCGTCGAAAAGAAGGGTTATAATCCTGACTGACAGACCCCGCTTCCGTTGGGTGGTGAACTTGTAACGCTATAGAGAGTGGTGCATAAGAAAACGTACAGACTGTACCCCGCTAAAATGAAAGGTTTATAGAAGGTAGCAGCCTTTCTCTGTATTAATGAATTCCTACCGAAAAGAAGGGTTTTAATCCTGATTGACAGTCCCCGCTTTTCGTTGGGTGGAGAACGAGTAAAGATAAGACATCAGAGGTGGTGAACGTGTAAAGCTATAGAGAGTCCCAAAGTGTCTGGAAGAAACCCATTATCCTAACTGGTCACCTTAATTTGGAATACGTCACTTTCAGCCAATAGGGAAAAAGAGAGATGCTCCTCAAAAATTGCTCAATATTGTGTTTGGGGTAAACATAGAATTCACCGCCCTCTCGGACACCGTTTAGGTATACGTCATTTTTAACCAATGAGAATCTTGGTGGCGAACTGGTGGTGAACGCGCAAAGGCGGGGTGAGGGTGAAGTTTCAAATCTAAAAAGGGTATAAAAAGTCCTGGTACGAGGTGAAAAAGGTATATTCAAGATGTATTCGTGTAGTATCTGTTCAACCGTTTTCTCCCAAAAGGGCAAAATCAACCGTCATATGATATCAGTTCATGGTAATACCAGGTTAAAATGTCCCGTGTGTGATAAGTCATTTTCGAGATGCGATGCCCTTAAACGTCACCAACGTAATTTTAATCACGGGGCGGTCGCCGTTACGGTACCGAATTCTCCGCATCCACCGCCGCCGATGACGTTTCTCCAACCCGGACCGTCTTCGAGGACTCAACCGTCCCCGAGATCCGAAACGTTTTCCCGGCTCGAGCCGCCCCCGAAGCTAGATACGTTTTTACGGTCCGATCTGACACCTCGTATCGTTGCCAGCCCACCATTAACTCGTTCAGGCGCACCACATGAATTACCACCACCAAACTCGCCTGTAAAAAGGGTCTCATCACCAGACTCTTTTTATCGTAAACGAGTTAAAAATGGTAAGAAAATTTTATTATTTGTTACATAAAGTTTTTTTTTCTATAAATGGTCAAGAAGACAAAGTGATTCAACAATCGGATCCCTTAAACAATCTATTAGAGTCTCAAGCGGATGACGAGTGGCTTGGTGAGCATTGGGATAATATTCAAGCCCAACACCAACAACCAATCGCAGTTGGTTCAGCCGTTGTTGACCAGCAAGCCGCCGACACTCCTAACCCACCCACTAGCCCATCCACTAACCCACCTGCTAACCCATCCACTAACTCTCCCGTTAACTTACCCGTTACCCTTCCAGTTGGTCAACAACCAGCCGTGCTACCAGCCATCCATCCATTTCAAATAGAGGAGGTTAACGCGCTTGGTGACGCAATTTTTTCGGCTAGGATAACGGCACCAGATGGTGTTACTGGTCCTGTGTTATTTATAAATGAACACCTTGCTAAGGTAGAAACATATCTTCAAAACAAACTGAGTACCAATAAAGGTATCAAGTGGTATACGATATACCCGTGAACTTGGCAACACTGGTACGGACGTTGAGGCAATGCCGTATTTCAGGGGATTTACACACGCGACGCTGTCACCCGAGGTAATACCCGAACAAATAAACTCAAGTCGAGACAAAATTGCCGACAGCATGAACAATTACGAAGGACTAGGAAGTGGTTGGGTTTTAGATAAAATTTTGTATTTACAAATAAACATTATACAATATTTGCCTCTCGTAGGTGGTACATATTTTCAATTATCGCCCGTGATTGAAAATAAACGGGCTACGGTAAATGTGAACCCTGATGACCCAAGTGACAATAAATGTTTCTTGTGGTCAATCTTGGCTAAACTACACCCAACCCAAGACCACCCTAGCCGTATTTATAATTATAAGCGTTACGAGAACGAACTTGATTTGTGCGGTATTACATTCCCATTCGAACTGGATGCTTAAAAACTTAAAAAGTTCGAAGAGGTGAATAACCTATCAATTAACATTTTCGCATACGAAAAGGGTTATTTCCCGCGATATGTAAGTGAAAAACGTGTACCCGAGTGTAGGGAAATTGATTTACTTTTGGTGACAAACGGTAAAAATAAACATTACGTCTTGATCCGCCACCTAAGTCGTTTGTTCAGTGGATTCACCAAACGTGATCATAAGACGTTTTATTGTCGCCGATGTCTAAAAAGGAGCAATTCAGAGGAAATTATCAAAGTTCATATGCGCGACTGTAATGTTCACCAACCACAACGCGTGGAGATGCCAACCAAAGAACCAATTTTAAAATTCAAAAATTTTGGTTGGAGTCAAATGGTAAATAATTTAATACTTCTTTTAAATTCGAAATATTTATTTATTTGTTTCATATAGGTTCCTTACACCATTTTCGCCGATTTCGAGTCGATAATGTCAAAAATAGCGACATGTTTGCCAGACGCAACATTGTCATCGACCACGACCCTAGCCGTACATGTCACGTGTGGATTTTCATACGCAATTGTCAATCCCACTGGTACGTTTGATCACTTGAAATTCTTTTAATTCTTTATCTAATATTTATTTACTATGTAGGAAATCTCGTAAAGCACGAGACCTACAGGGGCCAAGACGGTGCGTTGAAGTTTTTGAATATGCTTTTGGACGAGTCTACGGCTATATCGGAAGCGTTGAAGGAAAACATCCCTATGCAACTTTCCGAAGCTGAAGAAACATCCTACCAAACCGCAACACATTGTTACGTCTGCGAAGAAACATTCACGAAAACTTCAATTAAAACACGTGACCATGACCATTATACAGGAGCGTATAGGGGCTGTGCGTGTCAGAACTGCAATTTGAAAATGAAGGCGCCAAAATTCATCCCGGTTTTCCTTCATAATCTGAGCAGGTAAATTAATTGTCTATATTTTTAAAGGTATTTTTACTTATGATATAAAGCATTTGTAGATATGACGCCCACCTCATTATGCAACAAATTGCAAAGATCAAAAATAAGAATATAGACTGTATCGCTACCAACAGCGAAACATACATTTCTTTCACCTTGGGTAAACTACGGTTTGTTGACAGCATCCGATTCTTGCCAGCTTCTCTCGAGACCCTCGTTGGAAATTTATCGAAAGGTGGAGCTGACAAGTTTCCGCTCTTAAACTCGGTTTTCACGTCGGAAGAGGTTAATTTACTTCTGCGAAAAGGAGTTTATCCGTATTCATATATGGATTCGGAAGATCGTTTTAAAGAAACACAACTACCACCTATCGAGTGTTTCTTCAACGATTTAACCGATGAGCCTCTGAGTGAAGCCGACTACGTACATGCGCAAAACGTCTGGAAAACTTTCCACATCGGAAATTTGGGTATGAACACTATTAAAATAATAAATATGTATAATCTTTAATTGAAAATTTTATTTTTAAAGGACGGTATCACGACATTTATGTCTTGTCTGACACATTACTTCTGGCAGACGTCTTTCAAAGTTTCCGTCGTATGTGCATGACGTATTACCGACTAGACCCCGCACATTCGTACACAGGTCCGGGTTTCGCGTGGCAGGCGGCCCTATGTATGACTAAGGTGCGTCTTGACCTTTTTCTGGATGAGGACATGCATCTTTTCATAGAAAAAGGGATACGAGGTGGAGTTTCAATGATCAGCCATCGTCTCGCACAGGGTAATAACAAGTACCTGGAAACACACGACCGTTCCAAACCAGATAGTTACATCTGTTATCTCGGTGAGAATGAACAAAATTTTATTAATAAATTTAATTATACAAAAAAAAATATTATAATAAATTTAAAAAATATATTTAAATATATATATATATATATATAAAAAACATTATACAATTTTTAAAATATATATATATATATATATATATATATATATATATATATATATTTTAAAAATTGTATAACGTTTTTTTTTTATTTTATAAAAAAAAAAATATATATATATATTTTAAAAAATTTATTAAAAAAAATATTTTAAAAAATATTTAAAAAAATATTTAAAAAATATTTAAAAAAAATTTATTTAAAAAAAAAGTTTTAACGATGTTATTTTAAACAGATTGTAACAATTTGTATGGTACTGTCATGTGCGACGCGTTACCAATGAAAGGTTTTGAGTGGATTGAACCCACCCCTGACTGTCAACGCGAAATTCTAAGCTGCCCCGACGACGCCTCTGAGGGATTTATTTTGGAAGTGGATTTGGAATATCCGGACGCATTACACGACGAGCATAACTGCTACCCGTTAGCTCCAGAGTCCATGTCAATTAAACCGGAAATGCTTTCCGAGTATTCCAAAACCCAGATGACTGAACTGAAAATCCCTGTTAAAGAGAGTCTACCGAAACTGGTGCCCAACCTAAACAACAAAGAGCGATACGTTGTACACTATCGCAATCTCAAGTATTACGTGAAAAAAGGGCTAAAAATCACGAAAATCCACCGAATTATGAAATTCGAACAAGGTGCCTGGTTAAAGTCATATATTGACTTTAATACAGATAAAAGGAAGATGGCCGCCAATGATTTTGAAAAGGACTTTTTCAAATTAATGAACAACGCTGTCTTCGGTAAGTAATTAAAAATTAAAATTAAAAATTAAAATTAAAAATTAATATTAAAAATTAAAATTAAAAATTAATATTAAAAATTAAAATTAAAAATTAAAATTAAAAATTAAAATTAAAAATTAAAATTAAAAATTAATATTATTTTTTTTTTGCAGGTAAAACCATGGAAAACTTACGTTTACGTAAGGATTTTAAATTGGTTACGACGCCAGAAAAGGCTGTTAAAAAAGCTAGCTCGCCCGCGTTCGAAAAGTTCACCATCTTCCAAAACGACCTTGTTGGAATTCATTCCGCCAAGAAAAAGCTTATTCTAAACCGACCCATCTATACAGGTTTCGCCATTTTGGATCTATCGAAACTTTTAATGTATAGATTTCACTATGACGTCATAAAGCCGCAGTACGGAGAAAAGGTCAAACTTCTTTTCACCGATACTGGTACGTATACCCTCTTGTATATAGTATAGCTCATTTCTAATGATTATTTGTAATTTACAGACAGCCTCACGTATGAAATCCAAACACCGGATTTATACGAGGATTTCGCCCAACAGAAGGAAATGTATGATTTTTCTGGATACCCCAAAAATCACACTCTGTTCGACGAAACCAACAAAAAGAGGTTAGGCAAATTTAAGGATGAGATGGACGGCACACCGATTGAAGAATTTTGCGGACTTAGACCCAAAATGTACTCTATATTGTCATCTAAAGGCGAGAAAAAGACTTGCAAGGGTGTGTGTAAACGCGTTGTGCAGAAGCGCGTCCGTCACGCGGAATATCGCGAGTGTCTTCTGAACCGTAAGTTAACTATCGCGGAGATGAAGCGCATAGTGAGTAATAAGCATATTGTGACGACTGTGCGACAAAACAAATTGTGTTTAAACCCGTGCGATGATAAACGTTATATTTTAGACGATGGTATATCAACGCTCGCGCACGGACATTATAAAACGAAACAATAAAATATTTTTATACCAAATTTATTGAGTATTTCTTATACATAAATTCTACAATCATACGATCATTAACATTTTTGTTTTTTGAAAATCTTTCCAATATACTAAACATTTTTATTCCCTGACACAAATTAATTGCAAAATATATACAGTAACCACCGCAAGCTTTACTAGAATTTCCTTGCAATTGAACAGAATTATACGTGACAGTTAAGCTGTTTTTATCTATAAAATAGTTAAATTTAAACAAATCAGGGCTGTTCCCGAAACTCTCGAAGAATGTACAATTGAGTGACCTTGAGAGATATATCAAACACCAATGTTCTCCTACCCCATTGGACGTATCAGTGTTCACGATGTAAAGTGAAGGATACGTTTTCACATTCTTGGGAAGTTTGTCGGCAGGGAAGACTCCTCTGAACAAATATTTGGTATACGGGTCATTCTTGAGTATGATTTCAAGTTGTTGCGAGTCCATTATGAACTTTGATCATATAAAACTGCTCTGTTCTTGTCGATCTCGACCAAAGATTGATATTCGGAATAGTAAATCACGCTAACTGTTGACGGCAATGATTCTCCGAATATTAATTCGAGACGAACGCTCCCGTTCTTTACCAGGTTGAAACAGTCAGTTGAACTTCCATTGAGGTCGGGAGTTAAATCGAATACGAATAGTGCGTTTCCATTGGCGAATTCATCACGGTCGATAAAATTTCCTTCATCAATATTCCATTGACCAGTTTGAAGAAAGAGATTAGCGTAGGATCGCATAAACAACTTATCTTTGAAATTTGGGTTTAATGGTTTTGCCGGGACACTACTACCATCAAGGTATAGGGCGATTTGAGTTAACGAAAAATTTTTAAAGTTAAAAGGTGACATTTTGTAGTCTCCCAAATACGCATTCTGGTCCACAAATCCGATCACCACCTTACTCGGTATTTGACCATTATATAAGTTGTCTTTGACGCATATTTTGTTCCCTTGTGGTGATGGGATATTTCATTGTTGCCAATTCCAAAGTTTTAGCGTGGGATAACATAATCTCTGGCGTCAATCTAACTTTTCTGACAAACATTGATGCGTGTGTGAAAATGACTTTGCATTTTTCACCGTCTGTGTGTAAACAAAACTCGTTTGAGCTTTTGATAAACTTGAAATTTAAGTCTATCAGGTTAGGAATAAATCGATTTTGTTGACAAATATCGGCTCGTACAACTCCTATCATGTCAATCACACCTTCTTGGGCAAATTTTGCGCGTTTCGTAAATCCGTCGTTATTGAAAAACTCGTCAAATTTCCCAGCTTTGTCTTTATAGAATAGAGACGCGGTTAAGAAACTTTCCTTGGCTGGCCCACCATATGTCAAGAGCGTTTGAATCATACTCTTGTAAGGATACTGTTGAGGGCATGACGTAACTGATCTGTCACCCAATGATACGTGAACTTCGCCAAAGAGACTGTGTAAAAACAAATTTTCTGGGCCAACTTTGTCCGCAGGAGTTGTGGTTTTAGATACAGCGTCGTGAATATCGGGTTTTGGTAGAGTTCCATCTGCTTTCACAATTTTCACTTGAACTTGAAGTAAAGTATTTTTCAAATCAATGTAAGTCTCCGAGTTTCCAGCGATATTAAAGATAATTGCTTGGTTTTCATTTATGTTCGATGTTGGAATATATTCAACCCATTGACTTCCTATTATATCAGTTTGAGTATAAGGTACGTGAAATAAATCAAGTTCCGAGCTAATGCTGTTCTGCGAACTGGGGTGGGCTAACGACATTGTTCAATGATTACGAGAATATATCAGACTGAAGCAGAGAACGTCTTTTCTTCTTCCTGGTTCGAACTGAACTGATGATGGGAGACGTTTTACGTTTCCTTTTACGTCCATTTCCACTAAGTTTACTCACTGCTTCGGCGGCTCTTCTTAAGGTTTCTTTCCCCGCCTCTTTCCCCCGAGATTTTAACGCGTCTTTAATAGACACACCACTCGAGACGTCGGAAGCAATTTTTGCTCCGGTATTTAAAAATTTTCGACCAAGGAATGTGGCACCTTTTTTGAGTAAAGGCATGGCTGACCGAAATGCCGAGGCTAATATATTTCCAAGACCATATCCTCTTTGCACGGCTACTCCACGGTATACCGGAATTGATCCGTGCCCAATTTGATTTAAATAATAGTTATTATAATCGTTTACGGAAACGTGGTCTAAATTACGCGGAGACATGTTTCTCCTTTGACACGTTAACCACAAATGAACGGAAGAAAGTTTTTACACCTGATTTTATAGAGAAGTCCATGTCCTTCGAGGTCTAAAATGTAGAGTGACGTGAACTTTTCCTCTTTCGAAATGTACAGGCTGACCCATTTCACTCATAATATTAATTTCAATGGTTTGAAAATTGTTATGCGCAATAGGCATATAATGAGGTCTAGAAAACTCCTTCTCAACAGTGTCTCCGTCTTTTCCTTGAATACTTATAATACGTAATAAGGGAACGTCTGAATCTCCAACCGATCGACTTTGTATGATATCGGAGTATATGAACAGAGAATGTAACCCAGCGTCCATATCACAACTAAAAGGAGCTGTCATTGAAGTAACTACAGTTACATCTTTGCCTGGAATTCTCGTGAATCCTAATATAATGGCGATTTCATGTGGTATGTAAACTTGATTCATTCCTTTAATTTCGATAACCACCCGCCGATTAGGTTTATTGTAATAAAACTCGACCCTTGAGTTAATTTTTTGTCCGTCATCATCGAGTGACATAATCTCTAGTAATTCTTCGGTAGAGCCATAATATCCGGGAGGTATAAGAATGCTTATATCACGCATTTCATCTTTGAGATCTCTCTTCACAAAATTTTCGGGGTTCTTTTCCGTCTTCTTGATTGACTGTTTTTTAGACTTCTTAGTTATAGGTTCTTCCAAGGAGTCTATAGTATCTTCTACAGTATTCCAAATTCGAACTAAACATTCTTCATTAACGTTATTCCACGTTCTAGGATAACTTATTTCGGCTAGACCAACTTCGTACGCTCCATCAAGTTTAATGGGTTCGGGTAAATACGTCCTGAACTTGCTTATAGTGTTGTTTTTGAAATAACGTATAGAAGAGTCCGAGGGTAGCGTTATATAGAAACTCATAGTACTACGATTTCTTGCACCCAAGAGTCAAAATCTGAACTGTAACCACGCCAACGTACTAAAAGTTCTTTCGTTCCGTCGGGTTTAGTTCTTTTTCTCAAAACTTTATCTATTTTAAACAAACAGTTATCAAGGTCTTTCCCGATTTTCTGTATTTCATCCTTGTAGAACACTCCTGAAATGAGCTCAGTTTTCAAATCCTCCAGTTTATATACCGGAGGGTCTCTTGGTATGCACTGCGCTACTTTGAATATTTCCTCGGTATAATTGGCTTTGTAACCCTTTTCGAACGTAGTTTTATTCTTGCTTATACGAACCAAGTCACCTATTTCAAAAGGGAACGAGACTGGGGGTGAAAAATTAACTTTCCCATATAGGTTCTGCCACACTTGTTTAGAATTTTCATTCTTCACTTCAACGGGTTTGCATTTAATAGATTTGTGGTAGTTGTTATTATAAGCTTCCAATAAATCTGGTAAAACGTCGATATATTTGTGCGTATCTTTCTCCGTAAAATATCTGTACATTCGAGACTTCAATGTTCGATTGAATCGTTCTATAATACTAGATTTTACTTCGGAGTGCGTTGCGAAAAACTTGATTCCTCTACGTTTTAATTCACCTTGAACTTCTTTGCATAGAAACTCGTTACCGTGATCAGTCTGTACAACCTTCGGCTGTCGACCTGATTCTAAAATAGATTTGAATGACTTTACCATAGTTGATCCTTTCTTATCCTTGGTAGCCACAGCGAATGCGTATTTGCTAAATACATCTATACAACATAAGATATATCGGTATCCACTATTGTGATTTTTTATATCTTGCATGTCTGCCAGATCAAGTTGCCATTGTTCGTCTATCCCATACACTATCGTCTTGTTTCTTCGAAAATTGTGTCTCACTGGTCGGTGTAACGTGTACGTATCTTGGCGTTTTAAAAATTCTCTCACGTCGTTTATGTTAACTTTAATTCCCCTCTCTCTGGCAGCCCGATAGAGACCACGAATGCCTCCGTAACTACCGGCGTCCTTTACATTGAAGTATATTTCTTCTAACTTATCCATTCATCGTACAGTTCATTTTCCGTTCGTGATACCAGTACGCGAAATCAAATAGTTCAAAAACGATAATAATAAATAATAACAAAAACGCCGTAATAACTTTGGGTGATTTCAAGTATGATATCGATAAAGAGGTTATCAACCCAGACGGAGTAGGATCGGTGCCACCTTCCATGTTGAGGTATAATTCGTGAATGAAAGAACTGAAACCTGATATATTATTATATTCTTTATTTCAAATTTATCCAACTCAATAATCCATTGCCATAAATTGATTCGGGACTTGGAGGTAAATAATCTGAATCATCGTACACCTTTTCTGGTGAATCGTTAGAAATAATAGGTACATTTTCAATAGGGGATTCAAAGGGGAATTTATTTTTTACAAGTATTTGGGTACATTTTCCTTGGCCAACAATTTATAAAAGTTATCTAATCCAACAATTTCATGTTTTGGTTTGGTTTTGTATCCTTTAACTGATTCGTGTAAAATATCCATGATATTAGATCTAACTATAGGACGTCCTTTATAAATAAGTTCACCACTGGTGGACCATTCAATTTTACTGTTTCTTTCAATCCACTTGTACAAAGCAATGACGGGTTTTAGATGTGAATCTGGTATCGCGATAGCTATTTCCGAATACCAGTCTTTCTTTCTTTTCGGTTCTTCAACGAGTTTCGCTTTCTTAGTTCTTTTGTTGAGTTGTAATAAATGGTTGTACAACTCTACTTTTTGTGATTGATTAAGATTTTGATTATTTAAAACCGTTTTCGTATCCAAGTTTTCGTCAAGTTTTGGTTGCGAATTGAGTCGTCGATAAACGTCTTCGGGGACTAAGATCATCTTCCTAGCCATTTTTGATAGCTCTACTTATAGCCGCGCCTGCAGCACTGCTCACAATTGAAAGAAGTGGTGCTAAGAGTAACGGTAAAAAACCTCCCTTCTGTATTAGAATCTTTTTCCGTTTTGCGATTGTAGTGGGTTTAGATATCTTCCGCAAAATATGACAATGTCGCTTCAATCGCTTCTTATGATCATCTGACAGTTTTACATTGCCACGCAGAACATTTATACAGCATTCCACAATAGCTTTAATCGCGTCGTTATTAGCATATTTGATGGCGGCATTTCTTTGACACGAATTACACTTAGACAGATATTTTAAAAACCCCTTATGATTATGAATTCTCTTCATTTTGGGATAAAAACGGCAGCCTCTTCTCCTGGTATAAGTCCGGTTCGTAGTCTGTGATCGTCTGACGTAGTTGGTTTCAAATCCACCCATAAATACCCAAAGTCTCTAGCGATTGCTTGATGAAAGGCGTCGATGACGTGTTTACTGTTAGTTGGGGAAATCTGTCTAGCCAAATGAAATATCGCCGATTTGTCACGTGGTGTCTTGAAAATTATCAGATAGTGCGCGTTTAAATTCAACGTTCTAATTTCCTTCCCAGGATAATACAAATTTTGCATAAGTACAAAAACCGACGTGTTTTTATGATGAGAACCTCTTATAAACAAATTCGTGACATCCTTGTTATTTGATATTTCACAAAGTAAATCATCAAGAATAACAAAATTCTTGACATTTGGGTCTAAAATTTTAACGTCTAATAACCCTTCGTGAAATTCAACGGTGGGTGTATCATCTAATACCGAATTAAACAGTTTGGGTTGATATTCCGTATAGCACCATATAATTCTCTCTGGTGGGGGTGAAATACACGTATCTTTATATTTGATAAGACTAGCCACGAAAAAGGATTTCCCAGACTGAGTCGCACCCGCGATCAGACCGTTAAAAGGATGTTGCAACCTGAAATCCATTTTAAAGAATGACACATTTTTCTCAAATCAAATAGTTTTATTCACAAAAGTTGTTTAGCGTTACAGACTATTCTGGCGACCATGCATTTACAAAATTCTTCATTTAAAAAGGTTTTTAAAGTAAAAATTTTATAAATCTCAATGTAGTCAAGATTTCTTATCGCAGTGTCGTAGTTCATTTCAACACGCATATCCCAGTCTTCTAGACAGTTGTGTTGAGTCTGTGACGGATGGTCCACGGTACATCCGTAGCAACACTGGCGGATATTAACACGCAACTGTTCCAAAATAGTGTCCTTTAAAAGGTCATATATCCTATTTGCTTCATTTAGGTATGTTACAACGTCTTTATACATATCCATTAGCACTTTGGTGAGAGCGTAACCAATGGCGAAACCCTTCTTGGTTGGGAAAAACTTGCCGTACAATTCACCGTACCCCGGAACCATCTCCCGGATATCCAAAATTTTTCGATTCTGATACGTTCTTAGTTCAACACGTTTCGTCTCGGAACCGCTGAAAAAGCACGATGATCCTGGGGCGTCATCCTTCTCGAAGAAAGCTAGTATTTCATCCTTCTTTTGGTATAACTCATGAAAATCGGCTTCGTCTAAGGTGATTCCCGTAGCACTATCTCGGAGTCCCAGACGCACATCTAGTGTAGACGTAACCTCGATGAATTTCTCTGACGAGACGGCGAACAAAACTTGGGCAAACATGCTATGAAAATTTATATGTTAGGAACATACACAAAATATTTACTAAGTAAAAAAACTAATATACTTACATAGATGATTTCGTGTTGATACTTGTTCCGTAGAATGTTCTTTTACCAAGATCCCACCTATATTTATACTATAACATTACGGTGGAGATGTAACATTGCTAGTTCACCACCCACACCGCTCGATGGTGTCACTTTATTAATTCACCACCAGCGCCACCCTGCCTTCTACAATTCACCACCAGCACCACCCTACCTTTGGCTGTTCACCACCACGGTACTCGCGGGCGGTGCGGGCGGGACGGGTGGGACGGGTGGGACGGGTGGAGGCCTTCCACTGTATACTCCCTGGGACCGGCTCGAAGACCCTACTTCCACTCAGAGAACTGTATAGATTTTTCTAACGAACATGAATAATTTTTATTTACACAATTAGTTCTATGTTCATATAAACAAGAAAACATTGTCCCTTCGCCACCCAGTTCTGACACTTTTGGACACCCCACACTGTTTAAATCAATGACTTCACGGTTGATTATTTTCAACAGAAATAAACATTTTTCAAGTCCTTTGCAAAAGACACGATCGTAACCTTGCACTGCCATTGATATACAGTCATTTAACTTGCTGTATGGTGTGAAACCATAGTCCCAAGGTAGTCCGTGAATACGTCGGATAACCCACCCGTTTTGCTGTCGACTACGTAATGGAATTTCCAATTCTTCATACGGAGGTAGAAACACCCATGAAGCCACTCGCGGGGAAGCCGTAGCCGATGTGGCAGATAGTTCCTTTACTATTTTCACAGAACCCATCTTCCCATCGAGGAATTCGAAATCTATAACTATGGATTTTTTATTCTTTACAGTGTAAGACGATTCATCTGACATTTTTGCCATGGCCTTTTGTATAAGAAATGTGATTAGAGAATATTTAGAGGATATCTTCAATAAGCCGTATACCTACATTGCGTTTGATAGTTTCGTATTTTGTTGATCCGTTGAGTGTTAATTAATTTTTACCCTGGTGTCCGTCTATATATACTAACACGTCATAATAATTTTCACTATACAAAACCTCTATTTTATCAACCTGCCTCTTCGCTTTCCCCAGCCTCCCCTGCCTTTGCCTCTGCATTTCCTTCCCCCTGCCTCCCTGCCTCTCTGCATCCCCTGCCTTTGGCTCTGCATTTCTTTCCCTCTGCCTCCCGGCCTCCCTGCATCCCCCAGCCTCCCATGCCTTTGGCTCTGCATTTCCTTCCCTCTGCCTCCCTGCATCCCCCAGCCTCCCCTGCCTTTGGCTCTGCATTTCCTTCCCCCTGCCTCCCTGCATCCCCCAGCCTCCCCTGCCTTTGGCTCTGCATTTCCTTCCCCCGGAGGCAGGACCTTTTTGAATCGGTATTCTGACCCTACTTTCACTTTTTGTCGCAAGTAATGAGAGCTAACATATAAGCAATTAGGGTATCTTAATATTAATTTTGCGCGTGAAAATACGCTGCCATGTTAGGGTATAAAAGCGGGTAAATAAGTCTCCTATACCTCACAATGTAAAGGTACTGTCACGCGCAAAAACTTTATTTTGAAATCGGGCAATTTGAGCAATGAGGGCTTGATATAAGCAATTTGATCATTTTTTATTAATGGTTTTAACCGATTTAAACCACCGGATACAACCGGATTTAACTATACTGGATTTTTCAATTTGTAAAAAAGCCGGTTTTTTGCCAACCCTGCGAATGTTAGTTTTCATAAGTTTCCAAGAGACGCGGGAAAAAAATCTTTGGATTAAAGCAATTTTTCCTGATGATATGACAAAGGAGAAGCATTAATATGTAGTAACCACTTTGATACCTCGGACTTCAGTAATTCAACCAAGAGAACGACGTTGTTGAACCATGCAGTACCAGTCTTATCTAATGAATATCTACCAGGCTATAATGTTATTAAAGGTAGCCAAATCAAAAAGTTGAAAGAAGGAAAAGAAAGCTCAAAGAGGTTGCCTCTTTCTCCCTTGTCCAATCAAAATAAGCAAATTTGGTAATGGCAGGGTTGGCAAAAAACCGGCTTTTTTAAAAATTGAAAAATCCAGTATGGTTAAATCCGGCTGTAACCGGTGGTTTAAACCGGATAAAACCATTAATAAAAAATGATCAAATTGCTTATATCAAGCCCTCATTGCTCAAATTGCCCGATTTCAAAATTAAGTTTTTGCGCGTGACAGTACCTTTACATTGTGAGGTATAGCTTTTATACCCTAACATGGCAGCGTATTTTCACGCGCAAAATTAATATTAAGATACCCTAATTGCTTATATGTTAGCTCTCATTACTCGCGACAAAAAGTGAAGGTTAAGTTTTGTCAATGTTTCTAATTCATTTCTCAATTTTTTTTATAAAAAAGTGGTTTTAACCATGGATTTTATTTGGTGGTTAAATCCGGCTTAAACCAGGGTTGTTTAATCCAGTCTGCCAACCCTGGGTAATGGGGAATTGTTGCCCGAAGTATTTCATCCTTCAGACACTAGTCGCAAACTTTCCATCGCCTTTGACCAAAGTCACATAATCAAAAATTTGAGATCGCAATTTCTTGCTAGATATTTGGTTTACATTGGGCTTGTTATAAAATCAGATTTCAAACTAGTAAGATTTTTAACTCATAAGCACTTATTTCCAACAAGCTTTGAGAAAATGAACGTTTTGAGAGCTATACAACTATTTTCCGAACCTGTGACTGCAGCCTTGAGAACTATTTCAAGACTTAACATGTGCAGTAAAGAAGAAGTAGAGGACTTGGATGGCACAATATATTTTATGGAGATGATCAGAGCTTGGTTTGAAATCCACGATGTTCACAATAAGACGTACGGAATTCATTTAAGAAACCCAAGCAAACTTCCATTTGTAAATATCAACGATGAAAGGCTTGACTGGCTGATTAATGAGTTTTTACCATTTATTGAAGTCATCCAAGTAAATGCCACCATCAAAGAAGAACGGTTTACAGATGAAACGTTTGAAGCGTTAAATGTGACCACAAAATCAACGGTGGCTCTAGTCAAATACTTGCTTAATAATGGATTTCACTATGTTTTTACTAGAAAGTTTTCTAGTGATGCTATTGAACAAACAATCTTTCACATGAGACACTCTGGAGGGTTTAATGACCAAATTAATGTACGTTCATGTGTTTTGAGCCTGGAACACACCCTCAGAATTGGTATCTTCAAAGCATCTACTTCATAAAACTGCAGCAGTGGGTCTAAATCAAACCTAGAATGTAAATATAAACTAGTAATAATATGGCCTTGGAGTTTAAATTTAAGCTTTTCATTATTTTATTCACAGTTTTGAATGATAATAATACTGATCTGGGTCCGCATTTGCAAATTCAAAGTGTCCAGAAAGTTAAAATACCCGCTTCACTTTTTAGTGTACAAGTTAATAATGGTAATTTTAATATTTTCCCCTTTTAATATAGATAACACTGGTGTATCAATTAAAAGTCTTTCTGTAGCTATGATTGGTGGGTCATATTTTAAAGATTACCGAAGAAAACACCGATTGCTGGGACTGCCTTGAGAAATTGGTGCAACCATTGTCAAACTCCCCAATACATGCGCTCATTAGAGAACAAGATCGTGGAGGTCTCAAATATCCTTCACGTCTATTAATTTCTATTTTAGTTTTAGTAACAGATTTTGTTGAATACTCTCTTAAATTATTCCCCCGAAATAAGGTACTTCAAGCTTACATGGAAGTGATCCTTCCTTATTTTAGCACCCCCTTAAAATGTAAATGCAATAATGAGAAACTTCCCAAAATATTGCTAGAAAAATATTTGAGACCTCTATTGAACAATCATGCTACGGCTAAGAAGGGACAGATATTGAAAGTTCACATCTTGTAAATGTTACGGCTAAGAAGGGACAGATATTGAAAGTTCACAACAGCGTTTCAAGTTCTGTTTAATTTTCCCAAGTGACTTACGGAACACCGATGAATTTTCAGCTAACACGCATGCGCATTGCGGTCCCGGATTATTTCAGTCGGTAGGAAATAAACTTAAACGCTGGAGTAGCCCTTAGGAATACCCTTAAAGGGCTATTCCAGCGTAAGTCACTTGGGAAAATTAAACAGAACTTGAAACGCTGTTGTGAACTTTCAATATCTGTCCCTTCTTAGCCGTAACATTTACAAGATGTGAACTTTCAATATCTGTCCCTTCTTAGCCGTAACATTTACAAGAATAAACACGGTTTTTTTCAGTTCAGAGAACTGTTTTTGTATAATATATGTCCCTTTTTCATTGTGCTAAAATTTTGATATTAATGTCGACTATTTGTTTAAGTAATTGATTAATTCGAAGTTACGTAATGAAATAATCATAATTCAACTTCGTTTTTATTAATCTCAGATTTGGATTAACATGATATTTAGTATAGTCTAAGCATAAACGTATACCAAGTAATTTATATTTAGTATAGTCTAAGCATAAACGTATACCAAGTAATTTATATTTAGTATAGTCTAAGCATAAACGTATACCAAGTAATTTATATTTAGTATAGTCTAAGCATAAACGTATACCAAGTAATTTATATTTAGTATAGTCTAAGCATAAACGTATACCAAGTAATTTATATTTAGTATAGTCTAAGCATAAACGTATACCAAGTAATTTATATTTAGTATAGTCTAAGCATAAACGTATACCACGTAATTTATATTTAGTATAGTCTAAGCATAAACGTATACCAAGTAATTTATATTTAGTATAGTCTAAGCATAAACGTATACCAAGTAATTTACGCAGTTTGCGGTAGTCGTTTTCAAAATATTTAAAATAATATATATACTATAGTCTAACTACCAATATAAGCTCATTCAAGAGTCCTACTTTACCGTTTCCTTGTCAGTTCTAAAAAATAAGCGCTATGTAGGGTAGAATTTACGGAAATCACGGTATCAAAAAAAAAATTCCATCTCGACTCCTATTTTATTTATTTGCAATTTTACTGAAGCCTTTTTAATTATGTAATAATTGTACCAAGGCTTAACATACCAAAGTAATTTTTGGAAAATAAATATAATTATAAATACCTTGAACGTTGCACTATCAGATTTAAAAACTAAATAATCACTTATGGCAACTCTGCGACTGGCGTGCTAAAAGCGAAAGGGCCAATCACGGCCCTTTTTCCCTCTTAGACAAGTATTCCACCCCCGCGTCTTCCCCTTTCTCCCGTCCCGAAAAGCTCGCTCTATCTCTAGCCGGTTGTTTTTAGAGCTTATAAATTATTAACTGAATTTGTATTCGATGATTTACTAACTAAAATTAACTGGAATTGACTTGAAATATAGCAAAGTCTGAGGATTGAAATGTCAGAAATCGAATGGTGTTTTCCGATTTCACCTACGATAAGTAGTTTGTTCTCTAGACCGTACTGTATACAAAAGTGTCGAAATGCGATGTTTTTGCAAATTTGAAGTGTAGCGATCGAATATAGCGCAATGCTACACGATAGGGTACGGGATAAACAGCTAAACGGGGATGGAGTGGAAGGCAGGAGTCGAGGGTAAGAATAAACAGTAAACCTATCGGTTTACTTTAATATGTAAACAAAATTCGTAAAAAGCCATTATCACGTAAAGCACTAAAAGTTTAAAGAAAAGTATTATGACCCTTACAAATGTTAAATATTCAATATTTTAAATCTAAGTTTCAAGACTATATTTTAAATGCTACAACATATTTCTAGATTTTCAGTAAAAACTTCAAAACTAAAATTTTTCAAATTTTATAACTGAGCTTTCCCAGCGTGATAAAATCAATTTTTAAAAAAGTGTAGTACAGTCAAATAAATTCCTATAGATAGTTTTTAATCTCAAAACGTTTTTTGAATTAATATGCCTACTGCTTAAAATAAGCACGATTTCAATCGGTGTAATAAAATAACCATTATAAAGATGGCTAATCACCAAAAATGTAGCTAGTGAAAACATTGTTTTCAAATTTGCGCCGGTGAATAACGATGAAAGCCCAATTGCGCTGCAAAATCGCCAAATTGCGCTAAAACGCCGTCAAACTGGTAGCCCAAAACTTTACGAGAAGCAGCGCCACATCTCGGGGTATATTTGAACTATGACTTGAAAATTTACCCCTCTCACGATCAAGCGCGCGCCGGCCTCTAATAATATCGGAGGCACCGAGTCTATAGTCTTGAAAAATTAGGAAAAATTATTTTATTTTCCTGAATACAGAAATTTACAGAAACAATTATTATTTCTATTGAATTGAATGTAAAACTAAAACTTTACCGCAAGCACCTCGCCAATTTATTCTCCCTTTTCGCTAAACGGCCTTTGTACCTTTTGAGATACTTCGCATTGATGTACGCAACGTAGTCGTAGAGAAAAAGGCTTCAGTTGCAGTTATGTTTCACACGAGCCGGTAGAAAGAGGGATGGGCAAAAGGGGGATTATGATCTCACTGTCTGGGAAAGTGGGAGACCCAATCAGCAGCAATATAACGCTTCGCTCACTAGACAGGCGTGTTCCTAGGAAAAACCTGTTAACACCTCTGTAGCACTGTAAAAGCTGGGGTATTATTTGGACCCGCGGCTAGAGGCGCCACTAGTAACACAGCTCAAGGTAGGGTAAATTTTGGGCCAGCGTCGAGATGGAGCCACAATCGGTATGCAAGTTGAGCCATAGAACACGCCTGTCTAGTAAGCGAAGCGTTATATAGTCTTTGATCAGCAGCCAAGAGATAAATGAAAAAGAACCGCTTCCCCCTTTTCTTGAAACCGTCCCCGTCCGAGCCAGCTCGTTGGAGAACAACGAAGCTTAAATTTACCCCATTTTCGGAATCCGAAGCCTTCAATATACGACTTTTTTTTCGAAATTTGCTCCGATCCCGTTCCGTTACAACGATTTTTCGGAAATTTGCTCCGATCCCGTTCCGGTACAACGATTTTTCGGAAATTTGCTCCGATCCCGTTCCGTTACAACGATTTTTCGGAAATTTGCTCCGATCCCGTTCCGTTACAACGATTTTTCGGAATTTTGCTCCGATCCCGTTCCGTTACAACGATTTTTCGGAATTTTGCTCCGATCCCGTTCCGTTACAACGATTTTTCGGAAATTTGCTCCGATCCCGTTCCGTTACAACGATTTTTCGGAAATTTGCTCCGATCCCGTTCCGTTACAACGATTTTTCGGAATTTTGCTCCGATCCCGTTCCGTTACAACGATTTTTCGGAATTTTGCTCCGATCCCGTTCCGTTACAACGATTTTTCGGAAATTTGCTCCGATCCCGTTCCGTTACAACGATTTTTCGGAAATTTGCTCCGATCCCGTTCCGTTACAACGATTTTTCGGAAATTTGCTCCGATCCCGTTCCGTTACAACGATTTTTCGGAAATTTGCTCCGATCCCGTTCCGTTACAACGATTTTTCGGAAATTTGCTCCGATCCCGTTCCGTTACAACGATTTTTCGGAAATTTGCTCCGATCCCGTTCCGTTACAACGATTTTTCGGAATTTTGCTCCGATCCCGTTCCGTTACAACGATTTTTCGGAATTTTGCTCCGATCCCGTTCCGTTACAACGATTTTTCGGAAATTTGCTCCGATCCCGTTCCGTTACAACGATTTTTCGGAAATTTGCTCTGATCCCGTTCCGTTACAACGATTTTTCGGAAATTTGCTCCGATCCCGTTCCGTTACAACGATTTTTCGGAAATTTGCTCCGATCCCGTTCCGTTACAACGATTTTTCGGAAATTTGCTCCGATCCCGTTCCGTTACAACGATTTTTCGGAAATTTGCTCCGAACCCGTTCCGTTACAACGATTTTTCGGAAATTTGCTCCGATCCCGTTCCGTTACAACGATTTTTCGGAAATTTGCTCCGAACCCGTTCCGTTACAACGATTTTTCGGAAATTTGCTCCGATCCCGTTCCGTTACAACGATTTTTCGGAAATTTGCTCCGATCCCGTTCCGTTACAACGATTTTTCGGAAATTTGCTCCGATCCCGTTCCGTTACAACGATTTTTCGGAATTTTGCTCCGATCCCGTTCCGTTACAACGATTTTTCGGAAATTTGCTCCGATCCCGTTCCGTTACAACGATTTTTCGGAAATTTGCTCCGATCCCGTTCCGTTACAACGATTTTTCGGAAATTTGCTCCGATCCCGTTCCGTTACAACGATTTTTCGGAAATTTGCTCCGATCCCGTTCCGTTACAACGATTTTTCGGAAATTTGCTCCGATCCCGTTCCGTTACAACGATTTTTCGGAAATTTGCTCCGAACCCGTTCCGTTACAACGATTTTTCGGAAATTTGCTCCGAACCCGTTCCGGTACAACGATTTTTCGGAAATTTGCTCCGATCCCGTTCCGTTACAACGATTTTTCGGAAATTTGCTCCGATCCCATTCCGTTACAACGATTTTTCGGAATTTTGCTCCGATCCCGTTCCGTTACAACGATTTTTCGGAATTTTGCTCCGATCCCGTTCCGTTACAACGATTTTTCGGAATTTGCTTCGATCCCGTTCCGTTACAACGATTTTTCGGAAATTTGCTCCGATCCCGTTCCGTTACAACGATCTTTCGGAAATTTGCTCCGATCCCGTTCCGTTACAACGATTTTTCGGAAATTTGCTCCGAACCCGTTCCGTTATAACGATTTTTCGGAAATTGCTCCGATCCCGTTCCGTTACAACGATTGTTCGGAAATTTGATCCGATCCCGTTCCGTTACAACGATTTTACGGAATTTTTCTCCGATCCCGTTCCGTTACAATGATTTTTCGGAAATTTGCTCCGATCCCGTTCCGTTACAACGATTTTTCGGAATTTTGCTCCGATCCCGTTCCGTTACAACGATTTTTCGGAAATTTGCTCCAATTCCATTCCGTTCCTCTACTTTCTTATAAATTAGCTCCGGTTACGTAGTCTAGATTATCTTTGGTCTAACACGCACTTTGGATTTATATGCCCCCGTACCGTAAATAAATACACACCGAGTATTATGAAGGAAGGTAGTTTTTGCAAGGAGTTTAAGCGTAAAAGATTATAACAGTAGATGATGAGTAGATTTTTGATGCCAGTCTCTCTCAATGAAACTGAACGAAAACTCGAGAGAAACTCGAGAACGCGAGATAAACTGAAAAATGTATAACAAACTCGGCTAAGCTCCGGGCTATGACGCCTAACGCCTTATATTGAAAACTTTAGTTTACTTACATTGTTAGCTTGGACGTGTTGACTTATTATGTTGACGAATAACTATTAACTAAATCATTTAAATCAAGTAAATTAACTTCAATAAACGTAATAATTATTACGAAATGAGGCACCCAAACTCCGGAAGAATAACTGCGAAAGTGACACTCAAACGAGTGCCAAGCAAAATTTAACTGCCACGTTGCGAAAATTCGATAACTTCCGCGGCAAACGTTTCGACCAGACTTGGAATTAGCGGGAGTCTTGGGGCCAATGGCTCTTAATAAAAATCAGTGGGCTCTTAAAATAAATCATTCGAACGGGGGTTGCGGGCCACCGGGGCTCTCAATTTAATTAAAAAATATTTATTAAACATTTTACGGAAATTTCTGGAACATATTGATTTGTACGCCCTATACGAGAGCGGGATCTAGCGTTACAAATAATTATGTGTGATATTATAATATACTTGCTTGTTTTAAAGTTAATAAATGTTATGTAAGTAACGTAACCAATTTTTATTTTCCTATTTTCCCTACCTAATTTTAAAATTTTTCCCCTAATCCCCCCCGCTTGGGCCAGTGGCTCTCAATGAAAAGAAACTTAAGGGGCGTCGGGGGCCCGCAGGGCCCCCGTAAAAAATATCACTATTTCCAAGTCTGGTTTCGACTGTCGTTTCTTAGCAGTGTTTCCACTCGACGATCGAAATTATCCCCTAATTTAGGTGCGAAAATTCTATTTTTTGCCGATCCAATGAATGGTTCTCGCCGCAAAATTTCCACATATGGGATATTAGCATGACGTCATTAGAGATGTTAAGAAAATACTAAGAAAGGTTTGGGCAGTGTTGCCAGATTTTGGGAAATTTCCCATATTGTTGTCATTTTGGCTGTGGGGATTGGGGAAAAGGTAATTTTTTTCGAAAAACCTTAATTTTGTGGGAATGTTCATGTCGGCGGGACCAGCGCCCCCCAGCCCAGTTCTTTATAATCATCTTGGGTGCATATATAAACCCCATTAACTGCAGGGCCCCCAGAGGTCCTATAATTCCTATAAAATCCTATATTTTCAAAAATGTCCTATAACATCCTATATTTTTAGCCAAATTCCCCCAAAGTCCTATAAAATTCTATAATTTTGATATTTTGCCCATTACAAATCCAACCACGCAGTGAATTTGCTAGATTTAGCTATAGTATAATATAGGGCTCGGGGATTGGTAAACTTTTATCCATAAATAAAATTTTCCAGTTTATCCGATAAATTATTATTTGAATAAAGATGTTCTTCGTATTATACGATTAATTTTATCCAAAAAATGAACCACTTCATGTTTTGATAAATTTTATCACCGTTTATTTATCGTTTAACACTTTTAATTACGAGTATAGAATTCCTTAGATAACCAAAAGTTATTTATGTCAATCTTTTTTTTACAGTTAATTTTTCAACCAAATGAAAACTAATGTGTAAACTCATTTTATTTCGTTAATTAAATTAACTGTTTTATGATTTTCGGTCAAGTTCTTTATTTGGATAATATAGCTATAAAGAGAAACGGCAATCCTACAAAAATTATATAAACTAGCTATTGTCGGAAAAAAGGACTTTTGAACTTTTGTTTCTTATAACCTTTCGAAAATCCGAAATTCGAACAATATAACTACATTTTGTCAAACGCTAGAATTATTTAGTTTTCGGCAGTTAACTGCGCGTTACGATGGCGGAAGCTTCGGTACAAGTTATAGATAAAGCTACCGAGAAAATGGGCCGCAACCTGGTTTCTTCAACCGGTACAAGTACCACTTGGTTTCTTCAACCGGTACAAGTACCACCTGGTTTCTTCAACCGGTACAAGTACCACCTGGTTTCTTCAACCGGTACAAGTACCACCTGGTTTCTTCAACCGGTACAAGTACCACCTGGTTTCTTCAACCGGTACAAGTACCACCTGGTTTCTTCAACCGGTACAAGTACCACTTGGTTTCTTCAACCGGTACAAGTACCACTTGGTTTCTTCAACCGGTACAAGTACCACTTGGTTTCTTCAACCGGTACAAGTACCACTTGGTTTCTTCAACCGGTACAAGTACCACTTGGTTTCTTCAACCGGTACAAGTACCACTTGGTTTCTTCAACCGGTACAAGTACCACTTGGTTTCTTCAACCGGTACAAGTACCACTTGGTTTCTTCAACGGGTACAAGTTCCACCTGGTTTCTTCAACCGGTACAAGTACCACTTGGTTTCTTCAACCGGTACAAGTACCACTTGGTTTCTTCAACCGGTACAAGTACCACTTGGTTTCTTCAACCGGTACAAGTACCACTTGGTTTCTTCAACCGGTACAAGTACCACTTGGTTTCTTCAACCGGTACAAGTACCACTTGGTTTCTTCAACCGGTACAAGTACCACTTGGTTTCTTCAACCGGTACAAGTACCACTTGGTTTCTTCAACCGGTACAAGTACCACTTGGTTTCTTCAACCGGTACAAGTACCACTTGGTTTCTTCAACCGGTACAAGTACCACCTGGTTTCTTCAACCGGTACAAGTACCACTTGGTTTCTTCAACCGGTACAAGTACCACTTGGTTTCTTCAACCGGTACAAGTACCACTTGGTTTCTTCAACCGGTACAAGTACCACCTGGTTTCTTCAACCGGTACAAGTACCACTTGGTTTCTTCAACCGGTACAAGTACCACTTGGTTTCTTCAACGGGTACAAGTACCACCTGGTTTCTTCAACCGGTACAAGTACCACTTGGTTTCTTCAACGGGTACAAGTACCATTTGGTTTCTTCAACCGGTACAAGTACCACTTGGTTTCTTCAACGGGTACAAGTACCATTTGGTTTCTTCAACCGGTACAAGTACCACCTGGTTTCTTCAACCGGTACAAGTACCACTTGGTTTCTTCAACCGGTACAAGTACCACCTGGTTTCTTCAACCGGTACAAGTACCACTTGGTTTCTTCAACCGGTACAAGTACCACCTGGTTTCTTCAACCGGTACAAGTACCACCTGGTTTCTTCAACCGGTACAAGTACCACTTGGTTTCTTCAACCGGTACAAGTACCACTTGGTTTCTTCAACCGGTACAAGTACCACTTGGTTTCTTCAACGGGTACAAGTACCATTTGGTTTCTTCAACCGGTACAAGTACCACTTGGTTTCTTCAACGGGTACAAGTACCATTTGGTTTCTTCAACCGGTACAAGTACCACCTGGTTTCTTCAACCGGTACAAGTACCACTTGGTTTCTTCAACCGGTACAAGTACCACCTGGTTTCTTCAACCGGTACAAGTACCACTTGGTTTCTTCAACCGGTACAAGTACCACCTGGTTTCTTCAACCGGTACAAGTACCACCTGGTTTCTTCAACCGGTACAAGTACCACTTGGTTTCTTCAACCGGTACAAGTACCACTTGGTTTCTTCAACCGGTACAAGTACCACTTGGTTTCTTCAACCGGTACATCCATTTGACCCAGTGGCGTAGCGTGTATTTCTTTCACCCGGGGCAAACCCTAAATTTTCCACCCCCCCCTTTATTTTCGCAACTAAGCAAAAAATCGGTGAAAAATCTGTGATACTTCGTTGCTCTGTTGATTGCCAAAGGATTCAAGTCATTTAAAAATTAAAATTTTATTCTGCGTGTTTTTTGCAACGCGAACTCTTTAATGAAATGGTCAATATTAATTGGTACCTCTTGTTCGATTGCCAAGAAACCCAGATTTGTTCATCTCAACATGCACATTGTAGACCTTTAATAATTTTTTATAATTTTTCTGATACACGATCTCGGCCGGCCGCGTTCGTTTCAATTTTCTAGACCACTGGCCGCCCCCTACATCTAAGGCGCCCAGGGCCATGGCCCCCTTTGCCCCTCCCACGCTACGCCACTGATTTGACCATTTAACCGTTGCCTCGGCCTCGGAATGTGTCAAAGTACATACATCTTATTTAATTTCTAGCCTTTCTAATTGGAATTTAAGTTTATGTTATTTGCTTTGACCCGAGGAATATTGAATTTATACGATATATTTGAAATATATTTAGTCGAGTAATACAGAATTTGGATAATTACATATGTTTTGTTGTTCGTTTAAAATAGCATTCTTTCTATTTGATTTGAAAAATATTTTTGATTAATTAATGACGCTAAAATTTGTTAAAAAAGACGATGTTTCCTTTTCTCGAAAATATGTTCAATTTGTTTCTATTACGAACCTATAGACTCTTTTTTTGGAATTTTGCTGGGCGCGTCCATGTTGAGTTTACCCCCTTAACCCCCATTCTCCATATCCTGGGACCAAAGACCCGAGCCTAGACCCCCCACCGGTGGTTCCAGGTAATGGCCGACTAGCGGGCGGCCAAAAAGAGGGGTCGAAAAGACCGCGAAAAAGAGTGTATAATCTGTTTGGTTATTTCTAAAAATAAAATAACAGTTACAAAATTAAATAGCTAAAGCTCTTCGTGGTTTTTCGGGTAAAATATATTTTCGAAAACATAGGAAATGATAAACTTAATAGCTGAAAACTATTCGTGAGTTCTGAACCGTTAAGAGAACGGCCCAGGACTGAGCTGTGACGTCACGAAAAAGTTCTGGATAATTCCAAACTTTTGTACGAATAGTTGTGATTCAAATTAGGATCGTACGATTTGACGTATGCAGCCCGATGTGCAGACGAATTTTAGAGATTTCAACCTTGAGTTCCGGCCAGTACTTGCTCTTGAGCAGGTACCGTTAGAACGGTTCCGAACGGTTCAACAAGAGGTTCTTGTCTGCGAATAGTTTGCATTTGGGCAGTTCTAGAATTTTTTTTGCCGAATAGTGCGCATGGGGATTGGTTGAACGGTTCAGAACTCACGAATAGTTTTCAGCTATTATGTTTAAAAAACCAGGTATGTTTATATACATAAAAACTTAATCAGCTAAACAATATGAAATTTATTTGAACTAAAATGTCATCGGAGAAACGTGCGAGAGATTTATTTGGAAAATTATCTGTAAATTGTCCGATTATTTATAGTTAACTGAATTTTTCGATTGAAATGATCAGAAAAACCCGAGCCCTAAGGATAAATTCCTACACCAAGTCATTCTAGTCTATATTTTTGTTATTGTTAACATGGTTAACTACTAGTATATTTTTGTGTTAAAATGGTTAAATCGTTTTTTTTAAGTGAAAATCAAAGATTTATTTCTCTAAATATAGAATTTGCTTTTAAATGCATAAAGTTAGTAAATTAAATAGCATACATCAGCGGTTCCCAAAAGGTGTTCCGCGGAACCCTAGGGTTCCGTGGAAGGATCACAGGGGTTCCGAGAATTCGCAGCGCGGCCATCTTTGTTTGTGTCAAGAGTCTTTTAAGATAAGTAAAAAAATTAGTTGGGGTTCCACCAGAATTAGGTGGATAATTTAGGGTTCCATAACAAAATAAATTTGGGAACCGCTGGCATACATAGTCCCATAAAATCCTATAATTTTGTAAAAATAGTCCTGTAAAGTCCTATATTTTTAGAAATATAATCCTATTTTTCCTATAAGAAAATTGAAGATTTGAGTGGGGGCCCTGTAACTGTATCTCCTTAAGTATTACTCCCGAAAAATAGTGTTTCGCATTTAAAACCAAAAGGAAAAACTTGTGAAATTTGCTGACTAGTAAGTAAAACCTCCTGCACAGAAACAATTATTAAACTGAGACACACATTTTTTATGAAACACCGCGTGTTGCGGCAATTTGGAGCTGCAGTACACCATTAAAAGTACACCATTAAAAGAATTTCCCACAAATCGAGGTGGTGGTTTGAATAAAATGAATTTTTCCGAATTGAAACTTCGGTTAGACACTTTTCGTCTTTATCGCAACGCCAAACGTACTTGTCGGTGGTTCTCATCTGTTTGGTAAGACCCATTAAGTCATCGCACTTGGGACACGTTACATATTTCGCGGCTATTGGGAACAATAGCCCCGCCACATGTTTTCCACTTTTTAGTAGCACTTTACCAATGTACTTATTAAGGGGAACCTAATGGTGCAAAAATTATTAGCCGCAAATAATTAATTTTAAAGATATACTAATTTTAAAAATGTAAGAACCGACCGGTTCGGGGCGTAGAATTCACTACAAAATCATCTCGCCGTCGCACCGTTTTTGGTAAGATCGTGGATTTCGTACTGATGAAAGACTTTATTAGTATACGATCACTCTCCTCGTCGCCAGAATTAACAGAATTAGACCTTGAACCATGTCTTCAAGGTCATCCAAAAACTATTTCGAGAACCGTAAGTGTCAGAAAGTTGGTTCCAATTAGAAAAGTGTTCCCCGTCACGTTTTAGATCAAACTAGCGTAGACCCAATCGGATTCGACCAATAGGAAGTCGAGAAAAGTTTACCAAAATCACACAGGTCGTAAAATGAAAAATTGCAAGAAAGCGCTAATAACTCCCAAACAACGCGTGTTACATAATTGAAATTTGTTAGACAATCTCATCATGGTGGGGAATTTTAATATTCGGAAAATTGTATGACCTTGAAACGCCCGAAAACGCGTCTTACAATTTTGCGCCTTCGTGCGCGTTGGCTTAAAACGCGACCGCCGCTCTTCATGAAACCGCGTTTAAAATTTACGACCCAACTAACTCTTGTTATTTCTACAATAAATCGCTTGAAAATGAAGCTGTTGTGAAGGTTGTGTGAGATAAAATGATGTGAAAGTCTGAATAATGGGTCTCTTCATTTTAAGATCGGACTGACTGCCGTAAGGATTAAATTGACAAGATCAGTATCAATGCTTAGAAAAGAAAACATGACACCGATGGGTGATCATGGGACTGTTCGACATGTAGAACGCGAGCGAATCAAAAGTATAATAAATTATATTTAATACTTTAAATTAGGATATACATTGTGTATTATTTCAACGCTAAATTTAGACCTCAGAGCCAGAAAGAATATACTTGGTCTATACCTTAGCAAAGACAGTTTCTCTAAACAATAGTACATCTAATTTTAACAGAAGCAAACTTTTAAAACCTACTATAACCTAAGTGTTATAAATAGTAAGGCCTATGCGACCAATGTAAAATTCCCAAACAAACATTGAAGAAAATTTTTACTTTTGGATATGAGCTGGCTACGTAACATATAATTGCATAACATTAGCTTACAAGAGCAGTGGTGTAGTCGGGTCAGGGCGGGCCAGGGCGTCACCCCGGTGCTTTTTTCAAAGGCAGGGCGCCGCCCCGCCTTGTTTTTCCCATTTTGCCAGGGTGCGCCCTGCCCCTTTTTTTCAACTTGCCAGGGCACGCCCTGCTTCTGTGTGGATGTATTATATATTTTGTCCGCAGGAAAATACCATAACAATTTCAAATAGTTACCTAGGTACGGTCAGGTTCGATCACGCTAAAAATCGAAGTTGGACGTACATTTATAGCGGCCGGTACAGCCAACTTCGATTACGCGCAAAATCGAAATTGGCCGTAACCAGGTAGCGCCCCGGTTCTTTTTGTTTTAGGACTACACCACTGTACAAGAGTGACATAATCAGATAGCAAAGGTTAAGCCTAAGCCTTCCTAAATAGCCCTAAATACAGTAAACTATTTATTTTTAATAATAAAGATAAGTTCCAACAATGATTCAAAAGATAATCTATCATCTCGTAAAATAACAATTAAGAAATGCTGTATTTACCTTTCGAAAAATATGAATCCAAAAACCACATTCTGGATAGTTACAGCCTTCTCTCGCTTTGTACTTACAGCTAAAACCGTTCAAGAAAGTGGAAAAGATCATTAATTAATCAACAACACCTGTAAATGGTTATTTGCATCAGTGCCTACGCTATTCACAAAGTAGACCTGATCACAAATAAAATAAGCTTCGTGCGTGCGCCGTAGATGGTGTTAGTGTTGTTTTAGCCAAGAATCTAATCGGTGGGCCGCCAGCCATTCGATTAAGCGTTCTAGTTTGTTATCCGATTTCTATGCATTGCATCGGCAAAAAATAGAATTTTCGCACCTAAATTAGGGAAAATTTCGATGGTCGAGTGGAAACACTGCTAAGAAACGTTGTAAAAATGTTGTATAACTATTTTGTATTTTTCAGAAGAGAATAAATAACTGTAGACAACTTAAATAATGCATTAAATAATTTAACCAAATACGGCGAGGTTTAAACATTTGGCCGAAGTAGCAATTTCTATCAAATTATCATGCCAAATATACATTTATCGTTGCTGAGGAAATTCAGGGTATTTTGAATTGATCTCACTGGGCATTATTTTCAGAAACTGCAAGAGACAGGGTATTATTTCTAGTGTGGGATTGTTTAAACCCTTAATTTCTGAAAAATTGGAAATAATTTTGGGTTTTTGTAAAAAATGTTTTTTCACCGCTAGGTGCTAGAAAAACGATTCAATGGGAAAGTTGTAGAGTGCTGTCAAAAATGTACAAAGAAATTGGTTTCATTGGAAAAGAACACTTTCACGAAGAGCTGATGAAAAAAACAAGCTGTCCATAGGGGCCAATATCCTTCGCATGTTTGTACGAAAATGAACATTTTCTTCGAATAAACAAAAGAATTTTACAAGTGAGGTTCTTTGATACCTCCGTTTGCCGCGATACATGTTTGGGCACGATGAAGCATGTTTTGAAACGAGCGTCTGATCATATCAGGATTGACAAGTTCGAACGCTGCAAAGATTCGGTGACGCAAATCTTCGATGTTCTCAACGGGCGTCCCGTAAACTTGTACTTTGAGACCTCGCAGGCCATCGAACGTGACCGTTCCTGCCAACCCAACGATGAGGGAACTCGTTAAGATGCTCCACTACACCTCTAGGTACGTGGGGTGGTGCGCCGTCACGTTGGTACCACATCTGTCTGTAAGCTTCCAGCGGAATATCTTCTATTTCGTTCTGCAAAAGCGCCAAGTTGCGCTGTCCATTAAGACGAGCTGGGAGGAAAAATGTGCCAATAACTCGATCCCCGAGCAAACCCGCCCAAACATTCAGTCGGAGTTGTTGTTGATGATGGTGAGGAAAACCCCAGTGAGGATTTTGGTCACACCACATGCCACATTTGAGTGTTTTGGGGGTTGAAAGGCCCATATCTCCGAAAGGAACACTCGTCGGTCACCAGCATTTGATTGGTGAAATTTGGGTTCTCATCAGACATAGTTATTAGCCAGTTGCAGAAATCAAATCCACGTTCCATATCTAATTCGTGCGGAGCTTGGTGGAGGGTCGCTCAATGGAAGTTGTGATTGTGAAGAGTGGTCCACACGTAGTTGGTCGCTTGCACCTCCGACGCTTGCTCGAGGAACGGTGTCTTCCATGTTGATGTTTTGACGACCTAGCTGGTCCACGAAATCGGGATTGACATTTCCGTAAGTCTGAAAGTCACGAACAGCCCAAAGAATGGTGTTTGTGGCCTGGTCTTCTATCTGGATATCGTTCGGTGAACAATTCACTAACCCCATGCGCGTTTCGATTGGCTTCACCATAAAATCACGCTGATCACGAGAATAATTTATTGGCATTTCGCAACTCTATCTCTTGCAGTTTCTGGAAAAAATGCTCAGTCAAAGCAATTCAAAACACCCTGTATAAATTTACAACCTCATTAATACTTTTCAATATCCCAATGATTATAATATTGCATTTTTGGCTTCCGCTAAATAAAGTGATCTATGTGAAATATTATTAGATTTAAGTTAAGTCAAATTTATTGTCAGCCACTGTACGAAGTACGAGCTTGAAACCTTTAAAGGGCTTGTAAAAACCATAGTATTTTCATCAAAATATTTTCCCACTTCTGATCAGATAATGAATTACTCGTATGTGTATTAATGTTAAATACTTTAGTTGATTTCGAGTACAGTCACTCTTATATGTACCCTAAATTGCCCTTATAGCTATCGGCCCAAAAATTGGATTCTTCCACTCTACAGGGTGTAACTGTTAACTATATCATAATTTTAAGGGCAAGGTCTTTGGGTCCTAATGAGTCAAAAATGTCTATGAACATGGGCCCTTAGACCAAAAAAAAACAAGGGCCCCAAAACAACTAAATAGCCAGTAATGGGAAGTTCTGTATCCTGCCTTTAGCCCAATTGTATCAGTTATTATCAATTTGGTTTTTAACGGTGAAGCGATTAACACAGTAGAAAATGCAAAATGTTAATTATTGAACTCGCAGACGTGTGCTAAATCCTACAATGATTTTATTAATGCCAATTTCCATTATTTCAAAGAATCGAGTCAAATCCATACTGTTAAACATGATCAGAAATTTTGTAAATAAGCAACTTTTACGAGGCGAATGCCAATTTTAAGTATTTTAACCGATAGATGCAGCTGCTTCTTAATTTGGAAAGAGCACAAGAGTAAAATATACGAGTATTAAGAAAACGGAAAGGTACGTTTACGGTTGAAGACACGGAATGGTACTAGCGAATGCCTACAATTGCTTCCAGTTAGTAATCATGTGTTTGTTAATGGTGAAACGATCGGATAATGACCATAACTTATGTCAATAATAGGCTTGAGTATTAAGTGTCCTAAAATGGATTTAATAACACTTTTTAAAGAATCGATATAAATGTAAATTACTTAGAATTGAAGTTACAAATGAAAATTGGTTTATTTAAAACGGTCCAAAAATTGTTCTAAATGGCATACCGGTACGAGGTCGTCGTACAAACGATTCTTGAAATCTTTCAAAGATTCCAACTGTATAGCGGATAGTTTCACTGCCATCAGTTATTCGTTGTAGCTGGTCGTCAACGTCCAGAACTTCTGTCTTGTAATTTGTAAAGTAAGTCTTTTAGATAGCCCCAGTGGGAAATGTCGCCTGGGTTTAAATCGGGAGATCGTGCTGGCGACGTAACTGGTCCACTACGACCTATCCACCTTAAAGGAAACGTCGCGTCGAAATGAGCCATTACGTCGCCGCTTAAATAACACGCGCCTTCTCGTTTCTAACTGCACGTCTTCAAGTAGCTCGGATAAATTATCTTGCAGAAATTGCTAGTATGCCTGACCATTTAACCTCGGCGAAAGGAAAGAACGGACCAACAAAATGGTCACCAAACATTTACACTGAGATAAAAATATTGCGTAGAGATTACATGGAACTCCTGGACGCACAGTAGCCAGGAATATTCTGTATTTTTTACCGAAAGTTTCGTTAATATCTTTTACTTGAGATTCCTGTAATTTATACAAATAGCTCATAGTAAAATTTTCAACTAGAATCATTGTATTGTATACAACTGAAATAATAATTAAAATTTCTAACACGCCTGTAAATTTTACGGAATTTACATTTGAAAACTGCGTGAATATAGCCAGGAAATATTATGTATGTGATTTGTTTTTACTTCCCTTTTTTAAATTAATTTCATGTACACTAAACATTTCCGTAATTAATTTTTAACCAAAAAGGTACTTTAATTGTAAAATATATTCAACAAATTTGTTAAATATATACCAATAAGCTCCAGCAGAACTAGAGTCCAAAGCAAGAGCCATAAACACGTGTTCAACATAGTAATGCAACTCGCTGGCTCGGAATCCAGACACGTATTAAACTTAGTTCAAACCACAAACACTAACGCGATGAATTTACATTTAAATGTTTAGACATTAATTTGTTTTCATTTGATGGGTAATTAAAATTATGACTCCATTGGTGCTTTTACGAGATGCCACTAAAACATTTTCTCTTCATATTAGATGATTTACAACCAATAATGAATTTTTATGGATCATTACTTTTTGGTAGCAATTCAACTTCGACCACAATAACTACAGGAACTACCTGTATTTTAAATACCTTAAAACGTCTTCATTTTTTACTGTAAATACATACTAATGTGTATTGAACAAATATGTACATATTGAACATTTCTACCATAGAAACTACATGGCTGTCCTTTATTACAAATATCTGAAACAAACCTCTAATTTCTACTATAAACAAATAGTAATAGGCACTTAAAATGTATGTAGATATTACAATTCAACGATAAATACTACATGAAGCCCTTGTATTTTAAGTACCTAAAAACATCCTGTAATTTATACTGTAAAACAAATTGTAATATATACTGAAAATGTTTGTATATATTACTATTCAACGATAAATACTACATGAATTTCCTGCATTTTAAATACCTAAAAACATTCTGTAATTTATACTGTAAATATTTCTTGAATATAGTAATTTAAACAGTACAGTACTGTATTAAAAAAATACAGAACGGGTGCTGTAAAATATTTCTGTAAATTCTACAGTTTTTTCTCTCAGTGTAGGCTAGACTGCACTTGATGAGATCTAACACTGTCCCGTGAGTGTGTGTTGTTCCAGTTGAGTATACCGTCACGGGAAAAATTGGTTTCATCAGCTGTTAACAGAATACTCGAGAACTGATAGTCACGACCTACTTGGTCAAAACAAAACTGAGAAAAGTCAACTCGCCTAGGATGGTCTGCGTCGTTCAGAGCTGGAACTTTTTGAAGGTGATACGGGTGAAATTGATGACCATTCGCCAAACTATAACGTGATTTACACCCAATGGTCTCCCAAGTCGCCGGGTAATTGTTCCAGGATCGTTTTCGACCATGGTAAGAAGAATTATTGTTTAAATCCACTTTGGTAAAGTAATTTACTTAATTAAAAGGTAAGACGAATCATATCGAATAACATGTTTTTATTAAAAACTAGTGGAATAAGATTGGTGTAAGTACCTGTTCCTCAAGGTCGTTTCTCAGCTTTGAAACGTTCAAACGTTTTTACGCGCGTAAAGAAAATAACATTATGACGCGCGCTAGTGGAAAACAAGCTTTCTGGTACGTTTTTCACTCTCTCAGGAGTTGGTCTTGCTTGAATTTTTCCGTGTTCTCTCAAGTGTCTTTTAACTGTGGCAAATGTGCGTCGACCTGGTAACGGTCTTTGAGGGAACGATACTCGGTACAATCTCTGGGCTTCTACACTATTTCCCTGAACCGGCCCGTACATTAGCTGCATATCCGATTACTCAGAATTAGTCAAAAGCGCCATACTTATCTTAAATTTGGATACGGAAAATGATTTGTCGATACAGGATTACAGCGCTTTATTTTGTTCTTAAAAAAGCACCCGTCCTAAAGAATCAAGTCTAAAGGGCCTCGCTGACTTTCAGTGTCGATTAAACTCGATTCTTTGAAATAATAAAACTTGCCATTAAAGGGAATATAATCTCAGGTATTTGGTGTGGAACACCAACGCTTGCAGCTCTGGCCGCTCATGCCTTTGGCTTTAAAAATGTTTGGCGCCACTGTACAGGGACATTTGAAAAATTGAAGGGGTCTTCCATAAAGATTGCTTTGCAGGTTATATTCCCTTTAATAAAATCATTTTAGGATTTAGCACACTTCTAAAACACTGAAACAAAGCATTTTAGAACGCAATGGATATTTTTGGCTGATTTGGACCCAAAGAACATAACACCCTGTATATTATGAAATCAAACTAACTCGTGTTACGCCTAGTTGTGATATGCTTAGTTTCCACTAGCGCACTTAAAGTAATTTTCTTCACGCGCGTGAAAAGGTTTGTACGTTCCAAAATTGAAGCGAATTGGTTTTGCGTCGACTGAAGCTCGCCGTCGCGCCATTTTTGCAGTTTGAAGAATTAAAATTAAGACAATGTCGAATCTAGTTGGCTTCAGTATGAATAAACTAGTTTCAATAATATCTGACACATGCGCAGTTAGACGAAAAAGCAGACGAGGGTGGTACTTTAGCGTAATATCTGACTCTAACCTCAAACATGCGCGTGAAACCTGAAAATCAACTGAAAATTACATGACTAATGCATAATGCTAAATTTCCCAAAGGCCACATTCTGCCCATCACCGCGTTAGGTTAAATTTCGGCTATGTTAACCGAAAATATACTATATATGTGGTCTTTGCTTCTCAAAGGGGATTTTCCACAAAATACGACAGTGATAGCCATTAGACAGTGCGGTTTTAAGACCTTCATAGACCCTGGGCAATAAGACCTTTGTAGGCCCTATTTCTAAGAAGAAAATTATTATATATAATTTGTTCATACTCATCGACTTTCGTAAGCCCATTTGAACCTTCGTAGGCCCTTGTGCCCATTGAATAAAACGGTCCTAGGGTATTTTTTCTAGTTTACCGCCCTTTATCCACCTAGGAACCGTTGAGATACTTTCTGTTGAAATTTTGTCTTGGTACACCCAGAAATGAGCTTAGAATAACTGTACTAATAATATTTCCAAGCGATCCTTTTATCTGGCGGACGATATTTCTGGTGGAGGCTGAAACATCGCCGCCTTTGATTGTGCTAACAGGTAACACTGGTTTCTAATTTAGCTTAAAGCCAATGGTTTCCACTAAATATCTCGCATTTAGAAGCGCACTTCTAAGCAAGATAAAATGTATTTCAATCGCCTCGGCAATAGGCGCAGCTGTAGGCCGACATTGAGACGTTAAAGTAAACCAAGAATATATTTATTAATATTGGGGAGAATGACTAACTTTGAGACGATTTTTAGCGTTGTTCCCAGTCGCCTTCACGCTCTAATAGTAAGTTCCTTCCCCCTATATGAAATCAGATCAGCCCGGTTTCTCATTGATTGAAGCGCAAGGCGGTACCGTTTTCCCTTCCCCCTCTTGGGCCGGGGGCAACTAGACCACGATGGCCACGGATAGTCATTCTCCCGAACGTATTAACAAATACATTCTGAAATGAACTATTGAATTCTAGAACGTGTTAGAAGCGGCGTTATCAGCGACAGGTAAAGGTAAGATAACAGCCATATTTCGCCGAAACGGTACCGACAAAGAAGTCTGAAGTAAAAGCAAACTTCAGTCGAAGAATGCCATAAGGCCGCTCAATTTTTGACGATCAAGTTTACTCATAACTACGAAAATGATCACGGGACAACGAATTCTATTAATAACGTTGTTATTCTTGGGTGAGTTTTTAAATATATTCTGTTTAGCGTCTTCCAATTCAAGTTCCTTGAGTTAGCCACGTAACTTGTAGATTACGCTCTTATCTAGTGCTTAAAATAGTTTTGCAAGTTTAAAATTAAATATTTCATTGTTTGTAGAAAAATAGGTATTTTGCTTTGATTAAAATTTTAATTTTAAAAAATTTAGATAATAAATAAAATGTATGAAAAACAAGCTATAAGAGTATTTCTATTATATTTATTTATCAAATAATGGTTTCCTGTCAAAAATTCCGAAATAATTAAATTCTTTCCAGCGTCAAATTCTGCAAAGGCAAGCCAAGATGACGCTAACACGACGCAACCAGATTTGGAGACACAGAAGACAACGCTCACGAGCGACTCCGTCTTAGAAATAGTGCACGCTAGTCGTCTTAAAGCAGCCCAACCTGTACCAGAAACGGAGACCGCAAAAACAACAATAATAACTTGGACTAATCTTCAGAAAGCGTTGAAAATTGCCAAGGATGAGTTAAGAAACAAAGAATCAGTTCCAGACCTAACAACCAAAGAATCAATTTCAGCGGTTAAGGTACAAATTGCATCGAAAATTGATGAAGAAGCAACCTTAGAACCGACCATTGCTGTTCCACCGAGTATACCAACAACGGCTCAACCAACCACGACTACAGAACCAACTACAACTACAAAACCAACCACTACTACCAAACCAACCACGACTACCGAACCAACATCAACACCACCCACAGAATCGACAACTGGAAGCTACACCACAACCAGCATCTCCACAAGTACTGATTTAACTACAAACCCAAAAACTACCGAGGGCCCAACGACTACAACGCACATTACAACTACGGAACCAACTCCAACCCCAACCACGGCGCCGTCGCATCATCACCTGACCAAAGGAGAAATCGCGGCAGTGGTCATTTTCACTCTGATCTTGGTATCTATGACAGCTGCTTTAGTCATTTACATCATCAGACGACGTCGCAGCCACCAAGACCCCGACTATAGCAGACTCGTCGTGTAAAATGTGACGTCGAACCGAAACAAAATTAGCCAGTTTAATTAATTCAGGGTTACCTAGGTTGTTAATTTCAAATATAGTCCTAAATGTAAAAGTGGACGAAGTACAAGGGCATGGTGTTAGTTTTTAATGTGAAACATACTAAAAATCAATGTTATCAAAGTGTGCTCCTATACTGAATTTTCAAAATTGTGGTTTATTAATCACTACCCAGTGTATTTGTTTTACATTTTACACCATCAGCCGCAGTTATAGATGGTGTACGCATCCAAAGTGTTATGGAAAATTTCTAGAGCCTGCAAAGTTACATGTTACATTTTTATCATGAGACTTTTGGTGTTACCTAAAATTATGAGTTAGGAAATATGAGGCTTTTGTAGCTTTTGGTAATGGTAATTACAGTTAAGGTTTATTTTGAGTGTATTTAGATTTGGTGTAAGCCAATGATTAGGCCTATGTTTATCAACACAAAATGTGTATGTTTTAGAATCTAGGATTTAAAAATATCGTTATTTAACTGAATTCCCATGGTTTGTTTAAGTGCCAAACAGTTATCGTTAAGCAGATAAAGTAACAAAAATAAGCTCGTTAGACCGGTAAACCAAGTATCATTACACGCGGATACTAATTGCATTTTGTAAACCGAGTCAGATATTTTTTTTAACCTGATCTTCACATTTGACGTTATATTCACTCAAGTCATGGGTCACCATGATAATTTTGACCGTTTTATGTACAGTTTCAAGTGTCTTTGTACGCAACATATGAATAAGATTTACAATTTAAATTCTAGGTACATATTAAAACAATAACAACGACTTTATATGAGACCTAGAAAGTAAATAATTGGTAGCAATTACACAGTCCTCTAGTGTATAAAGTCAACTTATTTTAAGTTAAATACTTCATTAGTTATTACATAAAAAATCGAACATTAAAGAAACAATCTCTAGGTAGCCTTTTGCTAAATGTGGTTTACTTTTAGCTTCATGGATATTATTTAAACTGGCTAACTTCGTCGATATCTTTATAACGTTCCTTTCAGTCACGCTTTAAAAAATGCTAGTAACTCGGGCGGAGGGATACACGAAGTAATCGCTCATTGAAAAAAAAGTGCGACTGAAAGGAAAAACTGTGAACTAAAATTTGTGACTAATTCTTCCCATATTTTCAAGAGTTTTGGAAGTTATGTTTTGAAAAAAAGCTATGTACCTTGTTAAAATAAGAATTTGTATTATATGGCCTTGATTATACAGATGCCTATGATTTCAACCAAGAATAATTTCAAGCGTTTTCCGTCAAGTTCGTCTAATACATTTTCTAAATATAACAATTGATATCAATCAATAATTTACACGTCTAACATGTTCCGTTGTTTAAAACATTTTAGAACACAAATATGCAAGTTATAAGAATTGCATTTATTACTGATATTTGCATTATTGGAGTGAAATAAATATTTGTCGTAAACTCTTTCGTTTCGTCTCATTTCTTAACTTCGCCTGATAACGACGTGGGTTGATGTTGGATACAGGTATAGCATCTTCTTTCAGAAGATAAGAGCATCGTTATCCGGTGTCTTCCGTGTAAGTACCTAATCTTGGCGGTATGTGGGACTATTTCGCAACTGTATTAAGGTGAGTAAAAGTCAACCTTATAAAGAAGAAATTAATATAGTCGTACAAATATTTTAGAATAATAGTGGACCAATGAAAACCGCTTTTTCGCTGGTGGTTTTGTTGCTGGTATGCGGGCGAAGTGGCGCGGTACCGTTGTCTGGTAAGTTGGTCCCATTTATTAAACTAATTTAGTCGGAAACTTTAAATTAGCAACAATATGTTCAGCAGTCGTAAGACAGCTAAGCCTATTTAAAAATTGCGCAGTTCATGAGCGGAAAGGAGATTTCACAGATGGCGCTAATTCAGTTAAACAGTTAAGATCTATTAGGTATTCACACGTGCAAGTTTTAATTAAAATTTATTTAACCGAAAAATCCAGTTTGCTAACCGAATTGACACTGTGAATGTAAATAATATTTCCAATTGCCGGGAACATAAACTCTATTGAGTTCTATATTAATCTTTGTAACAAAACCATATTTCTTATAGGATTGGATGGTATCTCAGTTGCTAAAAGTAATAAATAAAAGTCCAGTATAATGTATCATAAGTTTAGAGTAGTTTAGTAAGATTATATAACTAATCACGTTGATAGTACATAGACCAGTAAACGGACAGAACAGTAATAATAATAAAATATCAAAAGTCCATACCGTAAGTGCCATAGGTACGACAACTAGGATATAAATAACCATTGAAATATTATATCGTAAACTAAAGGGAATTAATTTGTGAATTTATTTAAAGTAATAAGAAGTTAAATGTAAACATACTAACGGTTTTCACTAAATCTACTTTATATTTGTAAAAGAGCCTGGTGAGGACAATACCAAATCAACTACACTTACCATCGCCGAGACACAACCATCAACTACACTTACCATCGCCGAGACACAACCATCAACTACACTTACCATCGCCGAGACACAACCATCAACTACACTTACCATCGCCGAGACACAACCATCAACTACACTTACCATCGCCGAAACCGTTTCGACGCGACAATCAACCGTCAATGTCAAATACACTACACAGGCGAGCACCATAGGGAAATCAGAAACTACCGCGTCAAGGACTACCAATAACGAATCCACTGAACCCACGACCATGAACGATGAATCCTCTAAATCAACAGTCACGGGTGAAACGATGACCGATACTGACTTAACAACTGCAAATGGAGACAAAACTACCAAAAGCTCATCTCAAGACGAAAAAACAACTGAGACTCGACCACCCAAAACGACAGCTAAGGTGACAAAGCCACCAACAACCACGACCACGGTTGGTCCCGGTGTAAGCTCCGAAGAAAACAGTCTGACCGACGAAGAGAAGTTAGTGAACAAGACGGGTACCGTGTTCGCCATCGTGGTGCCCATCTGCCTGGTCTTGATTTTGATCGGGATGATGATTTATATCAGGAGGAAAGACATTGAGAGAAGAGAGGACGACATGATCCCTCTGACCAACACCAGAAACCCGCGCTATTAGAAATTTAACACGAAAACATTGTAGTCCCATTTTGTGGGAGAGTTCACTATTGCAGTTCATAAACTAACTTAATTTAGTTTACTCAAAGCTTTTTGGTTTATTTGTATAATGCAATATTGTAAATTTCACGATTAAAATGACGTATAGTCAACAATTTTAACGAAAATTTTGAAATTTATTTATTGTACTAGCTGGTTATTATTATAATTATAATATATATGTAATCATGCTGCTCATGTTATTTGCTTGAATCGTGTCCATTCTCAAATTGCCTACTGATTTTTCAAAAATACTTTACAGAAGACCAACAATTTTAAGATTTCCATCAAACATTCCCAATTTTTTGTGGTTTGAGTTATGATTTCCAGGATTTTTTTACTGATTATTAAAGATTTATCTGATTTCTAAAGATTTCTTTTGATTCTTAGTAATTTTTTTTATTTTGAAAATATTTTGGATTTCAATGGAGCATTTTCCGATTTTTCTTGTCGAAGCCATGATTTCCACGAATTTTTTAATATTTTCCAAATATTTCTCTGATATATATAAAGATTTAATTGTATTCTTAATAAGTTTAAGATTTCTTAATAAATCTGAGTTTTAAGATAAGCATGAAAGATTTTCCGATATTTACGGTTTTTTTTCTGATTATTTTTGATGGTATAAGATTATTTTCGATTACTTTTTTAATTTTACAGATTTCTTAAGATTTAGAAAAAAAATTTATTGGTATTTTTGATTTTCAAAAATGGAGTGATGTACATCAGCTTTCTGGAGTGAGTGGCCATTCGGTTGAAAACGACTGCAGTCTTGTACATACTTCACTTATGACCTAGATGAAAGAGATATATTACGTGAATTCTTATCACAATCAGAAGTACAAGTGCTTATAGCATAAGTAGGAATTAAATAGGAATAAGCATGCAGAGGGGTTAATTGATTACTACATTAGAATTTAGACGAAAATATCGGAATAGCTTCATGCTATAAACGAATGACTGAGCGAACACGCAAATTTGAAAAATAATTAAGAATAATTAAGGATTAACTAAAATAAAATCCTAAAATAAACTAAAACTGACCTAGTTTTTATTTTCAAGATGCCATAACTGACTTATGTTTTTAATTACCAAACCCAAATAATTTACTTAAGCGTTTAGTTACCGGAACCCAAAAACTGACTTAAGTGTTTAGATACCGGAACCCAAAAACTGACTTAAGTGTTTAGTTACCGGAACCCAAAAACTGACTTAAGTTGTTAATTACTTTATAACAAAAACTGATTTAAGTTGTTAATTACTTTATAACAAAAACTGATTTAAGTTGTTAATTACTTTATAACAAAAACTGATTTAAGTTGTTAATTACTTTATAACAAAAACTGATTTAAGTTGTTAATTACTTTATAACAAAAACTGATTTAAGTTGTTAATTACTTTATAACAAAAACTGATTTGATTTGTTAATTACTTTATAACAAAAACTGATTTAAGTTGTTAATTACTTTATAACAAAAACTGATTTAAGTTGTTAATTACTTTATAACAAAAAATGATTTAAGTTGTTTATTACTTTATAACAAAAACTGATTTAAGTTGTTAATTTCTTTATAACAAAAACTGATTTAAGTTGTTAATTACTTTATAACAAAAACTGATTTAAGTTGTTAATTACTTTATAACAAAAACTGATTTAAGTTGTTAATTACTTTATAACAAAAACTGATTTAAGTTGTTAATTACTTTATAACAAAAACTGATTTGATTTGTTAATTAGTTTATAACAAAAACTGATTTAAGTTGTTAATTTCTTTATAACAAAAACTGATTTAAGTTGTTTATTACTTTATAACAAAAACTGATTTAAGTTGTTAATTACTTTATAACAAAAAATGATTTAAGTTGTTTATTACTTTATAACAAAAACTGATTTAAGTTGTTAATTTCTTTATAACAAAAACTGATTTAAGTTGTTAATTACTTTATAACAAAAACTGATTTAAGTTGTTAATTACTTTATAACAAAAACTGATTTAAGTTGTTAATTTCTTTATAACAAAAACTGATTTAAGTTGTTAATTACTTTATAACAAAAACTGATTTAAGTTGTTTATTACTTTATAACAAAAACTGATTTAAGTTGTTAATTTCTTTATAACAAAAAATGATTTAAGTTGTTTATTACTTTATAACAAAAACTGATTTAAGTTGTTAATTACTTTATAACAAAAACTGATTTAAGTTGTTAATTACTTTATAACAAAAACTGATTTAAGTTGTTTATTACTTTATAACAAAAACTGATTTAAGTTGTTAATTTCTTTATAACAAAAACTGATTTAAGTTGTTAATTACTTTATAACAAAAACTGATTTAAGTTGTTAATTACCGCAACCCGTCCTGACTAAGAACAAGCTAGGCCCAAGTCAACTATCGACTTGTAATGCTTTTAGTTCAGGTGGCCGGGTTAAATTGAGTAGGAGAGGGTTGGCAAGTCCTTCATTCCATGCGAACCAACAGCTCCCTACACTCACTATAACCGTTGGTGAAAGCAATCATAGGGGTACCGATAGGGAACAGAGGGGTTAGACGTCTTCTGGAGGGGCGCCAAAATCCCCAAAATTATTCCCACTATAAACGTTGCTTATATTCAAATGTTCGTAAAGGTCGTTTAGATGTGTTTGCCGTTTCGAATTAATGCGAGCGTAGAAGTTAGTTGGGAATCTAATCTGTATATAATTCTCAGTTGAACAGAATTATATAATATTTAGGGAAGAAATGAATATTTATTTCCTATTTATTTTAATAATTACGTACATCGGGGACGCATTATCAAATTTTTCAACCGGCCGTCACAACAGCTTGGTACGCCACTGAAAACCATGACTCCAGTAGCGTGAAACATATGATGGTATCATGGTACATATTTTGTATATAATGAACAATACTAATGTTACGTCAGCTTAAAATACCATCCTGTTAGTTTTTATAGAAACCTATAGATGGCGGTCTGAATTCACCTATTTTATTTTACTTTTGCGGAGATAGTGGGATTAACAGATACCACTGAAACCAGTAGCGTAGGCGTATCAAACAATCTAGATCAGCGCACTTCATTAGCAAGATGTAATCAAAAACATTTGACACCTCCTAATGACGTTGTTCCGATAGGTTACCCCGTATCAGTGCTAAAATATGGCAACTCAAAAATATTATTTTTTAGGAAAAATAGATTTTGGATTTCTATATTTTTAGTACCGTTTTAAAAGTCACCGCTTAATCTCTATATTATTTTGGCGAATACAAACGCTTGAATAAAACTAATGTTAGAAAGCAAAATAAAATGGAAATAATTTAGTTTCAAGACCACAATGCTCAGATACAGAGTACCAAAAAATTGTATATTCGGGTACCCGACTACTCGAATAAGCTGCTCTCTAAACTCGTCGAGTTTTTTTATCCTAGTAGATTCAAAGAGTGTTTTTTACAACTTTTAAATTTTATTTAATAATTTCTTGAATAAAGCCAGCTCCTAATCAAGTACTCAATAACCCGACTCATTAAAAATATTACTCGAAGTTTTTTTTAAGTTACTCGACTCGAATAAGAGAAAGTTTCCCCTTAATTAAGTACTCGATTACTCGACTAGAATACTCGATGAAAAACTTTATGATCGATAACCGGCTCGATTGGCTAAAACCACTAATCGCACAGCCCTATACGACTACCTTCTAAATATGAGAGTTAAAGTTGTTTTTCGATTTATCCTTAAGATGTTAACGGTAATAGCATATGTAACATAATCACTTATAAGTATGCCGTAAAAGCATTTTCGTTAATGAAACCTTGTTCACGGGATATGACGTAAATTACGTCACTTACAACTCCGTGCATCATCAACTTTACTGATGGGAAACGGAAGTTAGTGAGAATTCCTCGCGCGTTTCTGGCTTTGCCAATGTCAAGTTTAGCTCGTGCCTCGCGATCACATGATTTCATTTCCATGGTAACCTTTTCAATAGCGCAAGGATTAAAATCATTTTTGCATTTTTGGGTCCGCTCAATGTATGTTCCGCGTGAAACAAGGTCTCATTGCATTTTTTTCAATGGAAATATTATACAGAGGCATACTTATGAGTAATTATGTTACATATGGTAATAGTGAGTGTAGGGAGCTGTTGGCTCGCGTGGCATGAAGGGCTTCACACAACAGCCAGTCATCCGATTTAAACAGTACCGTATTAACTCATGGCAGGGCCCCTATGCTTCCATCTTCTTTGGGCCCATCAACCCCTCCACATTTCAGTCCCCCTTGTGATGCATGGTCCCCTGCCTGGCCCCTGCTCTTGGTGGGCCCCTGCTCTTGGTGGGCCCCTAGGCTGAAGCCTAGTCAGACTTATGGATAACATTACACTAGATTTATGGGCATTAAAAACTTTCTATTTGACTTGGGTGGTGCTTTGGGCATTAGCCTAACAAAAATATATTAATGTTTCTGTCAAAAAGTCAGTTAAAATATTTTACATTTACGTTGATAAAACGCAATAATGCAAGTGGATACGAAATTGTATTTGTTCGATAAAGAAGCGAGATTCTTTTTAAAAGTCAATCAACGTAAATCGCGTTCTTACGCAAAAACACAAATGTCACATATATCTCAAGATAATATTCGAAGTGAAGATTTAATGACATTTTATTGGTCCAAGCCGAGATAACGCTCGAGTTAAGGACATATGTTTTCGCAAAGCGAGAGTTCTTTTCGAATTCTTGTCCTTTCGGACGAAGGACGTCACAAATTGGCCATCTTGCGATGAACGGGTTCAGTATCCTTGAATGGCTGTTGGTAGCGCTACAATGCGCCCCACTTTTGCGTGGTAAGGTTTTGGTGTGGTAAATCCCAGTAGTAATTAAGTTATAATGGGATCTGAATTTGGTTTCCTGTATTATAGCTGAAGTAGTCGATGACGCCTCGTGCGCCCTCGAGACCAGCTGCAAGAAGTGGGATACGTCTAAGAGTCCAGTTCGCTGGTACTTCAGAGATGAACTGACGGATGAGCAATTTAAAGACATGAACCTTCCATCAGGTAAATTCTAGCGAAAGTTTATGACATATCTCTTACGAAAGGAATATGCATTTAAGTTATTGAAATGGAACATGTAGTACCATATGTAACATAATTACTCATAAGTGTGCCAGAAAGAACTTTTTCTCAATGAGACCTTGTTGCAAGGATATGACGTAATTGACGTCACTTCCCAGTCGATGACGGTTTTATCGTCATCAAAACTAGTTCTGGCGGTGAGGGAAGGAAGTTAAAACCAGTTTTACGAGACGTTAGTCCGTATTTTCTTTGGTGGTTGTGAAACAAGGTCTCATTTAAATTTTTAATACAGAAATGTTAAACAGAGGCACACTTATGAGTAATTATGTTACATATGGTAGTACTTATAACGGCTAACTGATCAGGTCATTTAGGTCGTAATTTTCAAATAGGTGAAGGTAATCAGTTAGTCAGATTAGGTTAATCATTTATATTCCGCTCACCCAGCAATTTGATTAAAGGGGAACGGCAAAGCTTTTCCAAATATCGCTTTATTTGCATATCAAAAGATCAAAAAGACGTTCAATATACTTACACGTACCTTTTTTCGTCTCAAAAAAATAGTTTTTGGCCTAAAAAGTTGAAACGCAAAATAACGGCAAGTATTTGGGTTTGAATTTCGCCGCCATCTTAGGGTGTATCGCCAGCGCCAGCAGCACCTTAGTGAGTGATTAGCGAACTATCCAACCTTTCAAAATCACGCAATTTAGGCTTAGGTCTCGTATAACTGGAACACGCCGCTGTCTCACCGATTTCTCACCAGGTGTCGCGGTGGACGCGCGCTTTTCGATTTCCCGAAATTTCTTTATTTTAATAAAAATTAACCAATCAATATTTTCTTAAGCGGATTTCGCCATAAATTTTTGTTTTCAACGGGCTATAGGGCTATCTAACTGGTTAAAGCTTGACCGTTCACTTCGGGTTCTACATAAATTTCTAGTAGGATAGTGATTTCTTAAAAATAGTATTTACCGAAATATGCTTTTCTAAATAAGTAAATACGCATACGCAGTGTAATTTTGACATTTTACCTTGGTAAACGGAGTAAAACTCGAGGTAAATTTTCAGTACGGTGTACAGTGAGAAATTCGCGAACCTACCATGTTTCATTTTTGGAGTCCAGATGGTTCACACCAAAAATACATCGACTATTGCAACCAAAATTAAATTTCAACCTTTTTAAATATTTCAAAACATTTCAATCAAAATGAGTATCAATTTCTGAATATTCAAATAATCAATACCTTTGTAAGGAAAACTGTTCTAAACCTTCTTTTTTAACTGATTTAAAAATATTTGACGCGTAACTATAGTTACGTGACTATACAGGGTGTTTCAAAAGTGTATGCAAAAATTTGAAGGAGTTGTAGGGGTGAGTCGAGGAGTATGCCTGTTTTTCCCCCCATTTTCCTTCGATGAGTTAAAAGAGCGCCAGAGAGCTTAAAAGTGTGACCTACTAGCCCCTGGAAGTAGGCTGCGACAAGCACAAATACATTCACGATGAAATAATTTCACGGCGAAATAAATTCATAGTGAAATTCGCTCACTCACTGATTGTTGCATAAGAAAGTTTGTAGTAAAACGCGCATTAAGATCGTGTAAACTATACGACATTTCCTTGAAGTAATTTTTAATAGCTCATGACGACTCTTTAACAACAAAATATCCCAAAATTAAATGTCCTTAAACGTTTCAATGATCACTCCATAATTTCTGCTTGGGTGCGTACAGGCGGATCGCAACTGACCAACCATTTCGTTTAGGGTTAACCGGAACTAGCTACGTCTTGATTCGAGGCCTTGACAAACAAACCCACTCCACGATGACCAGTCCGAAGTTTTCAACCATGGGAAAAAGTATTTTGAAGGTCAGCGTGGAACTGTTTTTCTCGGCAAAAGTAGTCTTCACGTTGGAACAGATTGGTCAATTTGTGAGCAAAAAGGGACATGAGCTGGAGCGAGCGGCACCGTTCTACGACTCGAAGAAAGAAACAAACCCAGCCGGGCAATGGTTTACCGTTACGAGGATCGACGACTACCATTTGAAAACTTTCAAATCTGCCAAAGTAAGTGAAATCGATAAATGGATTTACATTTTTGTTGATGTATGAACTTTTACATTAAAAAATATTAGCCTCGCTGATGGAAAGCCAATTCAAATAAACAGAAATTTAATCGAGGATATGATTAGTTTCGGGCTTAATCTATTCAAAATCTAAGGTTCAGTGTGGATAACCTAAATTTTTGTTAAGTTAGGGCCAGTGGCGTAACTAAGGTCCTCGGCCCCCCCCCCCGCGAAACTCTTTTTGGGGCCCCCTTATGTGACTCTTTTTGCGAGACGTTTGTTTACTACTAATAAACAATGGCGTATTTAAGGAGGGTGTGTGGATTTAGCACTTTCAAAGCAATGCTTCCACCACCTTGATTCGTAGATGCCCCCTAGCTATGAAAATGTAACTCAGGGCAGGACTCACTGGCTATGTATTTAAACAGAATAAAATTGTTTGAACGTGTATGAATTGACGGTATAGAAAATAACTATAAAGGGTTTCAAATTATATTCTTCCAACATATTTTACGTAGAAACTTAGAATAAGTAGGAATTAAAACGGCTTATATACAGGGTGTTTTGAACTTCTCTTACTGGGCATTTTTTAAAGAAACTGCAAGAGATAGAGTTGCGAAATTATCAGGGTATTATTTATAGTGTGGGATCGCTTTAATACCTAAATTTCAGAAAAATCGGAAATAATTTCGGGTATTTGTAAAAAAAAAGGTTTCACCGGTAGGTGCTAGAAAAAACGTTTCAATGAGAAAGTTGTAGAGTGTGGTCGAAAATGTTCAAGAAACTTGGTTTCATTGGATAAGAACACTTTTCCACGAAAAAAAAGCTATCTATAGGGGCCAATAGCCTTCGCATTTTTGTACGTTAATGAAAGAAATGTCTGAAAGATTTAATTGAACATTTAATTCGAATAAGCATAATAATTTTACAAGTGAGGTTATATGACACCTCCGTTTGCCGCGATACATGTTTGGGCACGATGAAGCATGTTTTGAAACGAGCGTCTGATCATATCAGGATTGACAAGTTCGAAGGCTGCAAAGATTCGGTGACGCAAATCTTCGATATTCTCAACGGGCGTCACGTAAACTTGTGCTTTGATGAACCCCCACAAATAAAAGTCCATCGGAATTAGGTCCGGAGATCTCGCAGGCCATTGAACGTGACCGTTCCTGCCAACCCAACGCTGAGGGAACTCGTTAAGATGCTCCACTACACATCTAGGTACGTGGCGTGGTGCGCCGTCACGTTGGTACCACATCTGTCGGTAAGCTTCCAGCGGAATATCTTCTAAAGCGTCTGCTTGTTCGTTCTGCAAAAGCGCCAAGTAGCGTTGTTCATTAAGACGAGCTGGGACGAAAAATGGGCCAATAACTCGATCCCCGAGAAAACCCGCCCAAACATTCAGTCGGAGTTGTTGTTGTTGATGGTGAGGAAAACCCCAGTGAGGATTTTCGTCACACCACATGTGGGCGTTTTGATGGTTGAAAGGCCCATCTCTACCAAAGGAACACTCGTCGGTTCTCAGAAATCAAATCTACGTTCCATATCTCCTTCGTGAAGAGCTTGGTGGAGGGTACGGATGGAAGTTATGATTGTGAAGAGTGGTCCACACGTAATTCGTCGATAACCCGAGATCGACACTTGTACCTCCGACGCCTGCTCGAGGATACGCGACAAAATAGGCTAGAACGGTGTCTTCCATGTTGATGTCTTGACGACCTGGTCCACGAAATCTGGGATTGATGAACAGCTCCAAGAACGGTGTTGTGGCTTGGTCTTCTATCTGGATATCGAACGGTGAACAATTCACTAACCCTTTCCGCGTTACGATTGGCTTCACCATAAAATAACTCAACCATAAAAGCACGCAGATCACGAGAATAATTTAGTGGCATGTTGATTAGACTCAATATGCGTTAGAGAATGTTTGAAAACAAAGGTTTTCACATTAAATACTAATTGAAAACTTGACCTTTGTGCGTAGTTGGCCTACTGATACGTTTTTAGGTCTACTGTAGGCCTAAATTGGCGTTTTTGTAAATTACATTTAAGGAATTTAATCTTTTAACGTGATTTCCTTCATTTACGTACAAAAATGCGAAGGCTATTGGAACCTTTGGACAGCTTTTTTTTTTCATCAGCTCATATCTTCGTGAAACAGTGCTCTTTTCCAATGAAACCAATTTCTTTGAACATTTTCGACAGTACTCTACAACCTTCTCATCGAAACTTTTTTCTAGCACCTACCGGTGAAAAAATATTTTTTACAAAAACCCGAAATTATTTCCGATTTTTCTGAAACTCTGCCAATGAAGTTTCTTGACTTTATACTTATCCTCGATTTATCGGAAATGATGACCGAAATTCTTTTCCTACAGACTGAAAAGCTCGTGCCGTGATAGAACAAAAGCAAGGTTATAAAACGAACTAAAAATGCCCCCCCCCGCACTGCGGGGTTGCGGGGGCCCTATTTACGCCACTGGTTAGGGCAAAGTTAGGTGAGGTTAGGTGAGGTTTGGTTTCGATAAGCCCGTACATACCTTAAAGGTTTTATTAAGTTAGGTAAAGGTAATAAAATTACATTTTAATTGGTTGGGCTAAGTAAGGTTAGGTCAAGTTATATACAATTTAAAAAGGGTTTCTAGCTGATAACTTATCTTACATTTTAAATTTAATTAAAAAGGTAGCTATCATCTAAATAAACAGAATTTTGACCAAAGCAGTAGTGCGAGTTAATTTCGGACAAATTTAGGTAACTCTCTAGGTATCTTATACACCTGTCAATTTCTCGTGTAGACGCGTTTAATCTTCGTTAGACCTACCCTAAAGGCTGGTTTTCACTATGGCCAAAACGCTACGACGGCGAGCGTCGACGCCAAAATTCTTGTTGGGCTTAAATTTGTTTTTGCTTCATTTATACTGTTATGAGACGATCATGATAATCGAATTTGTCCAGGTGCGAGAGGGGGGAAGGAAATCCGTCACTGGCGTGCGCTCCAAATGCGTCGGAAGATATAAGTAACATAATAACAATAAGTAAGACACTTGCTATTGTTTCAATGCTAATCAACTGGGACTTGCACTCGAACTGAGTATCATGTCTTTGGTAGTAGTATATTTTGCCTTATTCCTATTTAGACACTAGGGGGCTTCTGTCCTGAGAACTGAACTTAGATTGCGCAATAGCTCTGAAAATCAGTTCAATGATAATGTTTCCTAATTGACATACTTATTGTTATTATGTTACTTATGGTATAAATAAGAACCATATTGTTCAAATCTAGTGGATTTAAATAAAAATCAGCCTTAATTAAAAAATTTTAGTATTGAATCTTAGCGTATATATGCTGCCTACAAGAATTTTTAAAGGGGTTGGCAAACAATTTTAAGTGTTTTATCTTAATTGTTAATTAAATGGAAATGTGAAATATTTATATATTAGCATAAGCCTATCATAAGGTCCCCATAAGCAAAGGTCTACCATCTACATCTAAAGTAGCCACGCTCGGGTTGATAAATGCCACAAAACGCGTCTAAATCTCAAATTTGAAAAATAAACACCTTCAGAAACAAGTTCTCTTATTTCTAAAAGTCAGTTTGATCAGGGAGTACAGAACGGGAGTCGTTTTGACAGATCTTTTAGGGTTCTCGACCAAGAAGCCAGAGAATCGAGGTGGGGTGGGTTGAAAGTGGGTGGAAAGGTTGGCAAAATACGGGACAAGATACGGCTTTTTGCGCCATCTACCTAATTTTTGTGGCTTTGCTGTTTATGGAGGAAGTGCATGCTGCCATCTTTCATTAGATAACGTAGATCCTAATTGTAAATATTTAAATTATCTTACGACCGGCAATATTCCAAGTTATTCTTGAGTAAACCGTATCATTTTTAGGATATAATACAACTGAAATCATAGTACTAAATCAATGTAAATATAATTTTGTATCATATTTAAAACCTTAAGCCTTTACAAGGATTGGCTAATATATTTTCCATTTTTGCCTTTAACGTGTCCTTTTTAAACACATTCCCTAAAATAGAAAAATAAATTGTATAAAATTATATAAAATAATTATAAGATCTGTTAAAATAATTAAAAAAATTTTTCTTTTGACTTTTGAAAGTCCATTTATGTAACAATGGTCCATGCTTATGTTCACCACGTGTGTAAAATTTGAATTTCTTAACAAAAACCACATGGCCGCTGATAATAGATGGCGTTATTTAGTCGAGGTGTCCCGTATTTTGCAGAGGCGCCGGCTGAAGTGTAGCTCATTGCAGCAGAACCAAAAAACCCCCCTCTTTTCATCTCCCGTTCTGTACTCCCTGGTTTTAGGTTCTGATGAATCATTTAAGTTTGAAAGTCATTAAATTGTGATTAAGCCTTGGCTACGGTGCTGAGGGCTCACGGCGGAGATTTCTCCCGCGTGGTTCTAAGTTTACAAACGTTCGCGCACGCCTTCTGCGCATTCATCATGCAATGCGCGAAATTCATTTGGGTAAATGTTTTATTTTTCTCGGCGAAAATTCGGGTAATCCAGTATGAACACGTTTTTTTGAAATAAAAAATAAATCGGTGTTCGGAATTACCCTCCCTAACCATAGTTATGTATTTTCAAAACAGTTGGAGTTTAAAGCTACCTTAAACAATGGGAATGATATTATGGCTTTCCGGAACTTGGTAGTTGAGGTTTACAGTCCTGAAGATCTAACTACGACCACTATAGCCACAACGGAAACGGGTGATCAAGAAACGACATCAACCGACGCCACAACGATCACACTTTATCAAACCTCACCACCGATTGTCTCCACCACGCCGTCAATTGATCCAACCTCTACCACTCTCTCGGTTGATGCCACTACGCTGTACGTTGGTGCAACGTCGTTGCCGATTGCTGTCACTACAATCTCGGATGATCCAACTACGCTTTCGGTTGGTGCAACGTCGTCACCGATCGCTGTCACTACACTCTCTGTTGATCCAACTACGCTGTCGGTTGATGCAACGTCGTCGCCGATTGCTGTCACTACAATCTCGGATGATCCAACTACGCTTTCGGTTGGTGCAACGTCGTCGGCGACCGCTGTCACTACTATCTCGGATGATCCAACTACGCTGTCGGTTGGTGCAACGTCGTCGGCGACCGCTGTCACTACTATCTCGGATGATCCAACTACGCTGTCGGTTGGTGCAACGTCGTCACCGATCTCTGTCACTACAATCTCGGATGATCCAACTACGCGGTCGGTAGGTGCAACATCGTCACCGATCTCTGTCACTACAATCTCGGATGATCCAACTACGCGGTCGGTAGGTGCAACATCGTCACCGATCGCTGTCACTACACTCTCTGTTGATCCAACTACGCTGTCGGTTGATGCAACGTCATCGCCGATTGCTGTCACTACAATCTCGGATGATCCAACTACGCTTTCGGTTGGTGCAACGTCGTCACCGATCGCTGTCACTACACTCTCTGTTGATCCAACTACGCTGTCGGTTGATGCAACGTCGTCGCCGATTGCTGTCACTACAATCTCGGATGATCCAACTACGCTTTCGGTTGGTGCAACGTCGTCACCGATCGCTGTCACTACACTCTCTGTTGATCCAACTACGCTGTCGGTTGATGCAACGTCGTCGCCGATTGCTGTCACTACAATCTCGGATGATCCAACTACGCTTTCGGTTGGTGCAACGTCGTCGGCGACCGCTGTCACTACTATCTCGGATGATCCAACTACGCTGTCGGTTGGTGCAACGTCGTCACCGATCTCTGTCACTACAATCTCGGATGATCCAACTACGCGGTCGGTAGGTGCAACATCGTCACCGATCTCTGTCACTACACTCTCTGTTGATCAAACTACGCTGTCGGTTGGTGCAACGTCGTCGCCGATTGCTGTCACTTCAATCTCGGATGATCCAACTACGCTGTCGGTTGGTGCAACATCATCGCCGATCGCTGTCACTACACTCTCTGTTGATCCAACTACGCTGTCGGTTGATGCAACGTCGTCGCCGATTGCTGTCACTTCAATCTCGGCTGATCCAACTACGCTGTCGGTTGGTGCAACGTCATCGCCGATCGCTGTCACTACACTCCATGTTGATCCAACCACGCTGTCGGTTGGTGCAACGTCGTCGCCGATTGCTGTCACTACAATCTCGGATGATCCAACTACGCTGTCGGTTGGTGCAACATCATCGCCGATGGCTGTCACTACAATCTCGGATAATCCAACTACGCTGTCGGTTGGTGCAACATCATCGCCGATCGCTGTCACTACAATCTCGGATGATCCAACTATACTCTCGGTTGATCCAACTACGTTCTCAGATAATCCAACTTCGTCACCGATAGTCTCCACCCCACCCTCGGATGATCCAACTTCATCGCCAATCGACTCTACCACTCTCTCTGTTGATCCAACTACGCTGTCGGTGGATCCAACATCATCTATAGTTGACGCCACAACCCCATCGGTTGATCCCACTATAAGAACGACGGAGTCTAATAAAGAAGGTGGTGTCAAAGAGAGACACTCTGTGCTCAAACCATTCTACGCTCAAAAGAAAGACGAGAGCCTGGAAGGCCTATTCTACGGAGTCCTGGTTTGTTTCTTCGGCCTCGTGCTTTGCGTGTCCATAGTGAAAGGAGGGACGCTCATGAAGCAACGCAGGCTTCGTTGGCAAAGAGAAAAGCTCTTAGCAATTTCGCGATACGACAAGGTTTCTTTCGCGTCTGCGCGAGATATTGTATGAAATAAAGCTGATTAATATAACAATGTAAATGTTGTCAGAATTTACGATGGAGAAATCTACCTTTTTAGGCTTATCGCCACGCTTATAAGGTAAACCAAATACGTGGAACCAAGAGTCTTTGGTAAGTTAAACCAAATACGTGGAACCAAGAGTCTTTGGTGGGGTAAACCAAATACGTGGAACCAAGAGTCATTGGTAAGGTAGACAAAATACGTGTAACCAAGAGTCATTGGTAAAGTGGACAAAATACGTGGAACCAAGAGTCATTGGTAAGGTGGACCAAATACGTGGAACCAAGAGCCATTGTTAGGGTAGACCAAATACGTGGAACCAAGAGTCATTGGTAAGGTAGACAAAATACGTGGAACCAAGAGTCATTGGTAAGGTAGACAAAATACGTGGAACCAAGAGTCATTGGTAAGGTGGACCAAATACGTGGAGCACAAATTTTTATTCGGCCCCTAAGAAGGATTTCTGGGCCTTTTTTTAATCCTGAAGCTAGCAAAATATGGTGTTTCATTCTCAAAATTTTAGCTTTACGGGGCTCCGGTCAAAGTAATCGGACCTTCCTGTCCATGCCACTGAGTTGAAGTGGTGTTGTTGGTAAGAAATTAAAGTCGTACCCTGGTAAAAGCGATGGTCATGGCGGTTCGTCCACCCATGCTGTGCCCAAGCAAATGGAACTTGGCAATTTCTCGTTCCTCCTAGAAGTGGACGATGTCCGCTGTCATGTCGTAATAATCGCCATTCTCGCTGTGCGGACTCTCGCCGTGGTTACGAGGGTCCACCACGTACACCTGTTGAAGGATGAAACCGAATGGTCACTCATTGAACACTGTCTAGCCATAATGGTATTTCTTTAACGAAACCTTGTTGAAGGGATAATAGTAATAATCAGCTAAGCTAATACCCAAAGAACCACACAGGCTTAGTTCAACTAGTAACGTGTGACCGTGTTAAACTCCGTAGCAGCTTGGTGGCAAGCCCTTCATGCCAAGTGATTCAAAAGCTCCTTACAGTTACTAATACCGTTAACCTCAGCAATGTTTTATGGCGTAAATGGTAAATTAAAGGGTAACACCAGCGTTTGAAAAATTGGGCACGAGCTTAGCTATTCTGACAACTAGCGCTTGAAACAGTCAAATTCAAACGCCGGTGTGGCCCTTTAATATATCGAATCCCTCAGAAGTATAAGAACTGCAAGCTTAAACCATTAAGAATCACGAATTGTCGAAGAGTTTTGATAGCTGACGTCCACTATGTCGGTAGGCCTACCACCAACGCCAATTGTTAGCATTCACTACTATTATAATAATAATCAGCTAGGCTAATACCCAAGGCACCACCTTAGGCCTAAGTCATCATGCGACTTTTGAAGCCCTTAAATCAGGTGGCCGGGTTACAATGCGTAGGAGGGTGGTGGCAAGCCCTGCATGCCACGAGATCGAGCCAACAGCTCCCTACACTAACTATTACCGTTAACCTAGACAAGTTTTTATCTAGAAACTTATTTCTTTTAGAGTTTAGGTGGAGTGACAAGGCTTAGTTTTCCATACTTGAGTTTAACATTTATTACAATACACAATACTAACTCCCAAATAACCCCGACAATTATGAAAATTAAACACATCACCCCGACAACTATAAACATAAATACTTAACCCCGACAATTATAATCATAAACACGATAATCCCGAAATAAAAGCATGTAACACACTACAACGAAAGAATATAATACAATGAAACTAAATGTAATATTTTCCAGATGGTTGCCAGATTAAAATTAAAGGGAAACGATACCATATGTCAACCTTCATTATTAAGTACTTATCAATTTGACGTGCTCATGATGTAAGTCCAAGTCTCAATGAAATGGAAGGACTGAAGAGTTGCTGAAAAGTTGTTGACTGGTGCCAAGAGGAGGACGAGAGATGAGACGAGTTGTGGACCATGGCGAAGAAAATAAATACGACCATAATTGTGGTCTGTTGATACGCGGATTGATATGTTCCTCTGCAAACTACAATATATTTATATATTATTTTTTTGGCTTTGTTACCATTATTTATTTTAGTTTCGGTGGCTTGAAATAACATCGCGTCGCGTTTAACTTTACGACGACCTGCACCACAACTTGTTATGTATTCTGGAGATCTCCTACATGGAACTTCTTTTCCAAAGGAAAACTAAGTTCTTCTCGCTATTTTCTCCATGTTCCTTGGTTTTGTCCACGACTAACATCCTGGAACTCTACTTCACCCCAATCAGTGACCTGCGGTGGAGTTTCACTGACCAATGGGAAAATTCAGTTTCACGATGTTTTTCCCAAAATTGAGGAGGTACAACTTATTTATCAATGTCAGCTTCGAGCCGAAATATTGAAGAAATAGTTTCATTTTTACCTGGGAAAAGTATTCCCAGGATTTGCTAATGGTATTGTTCGAAACACAGTACAAGGCGGCGTCATAAAAAATATATATCCAATAATTTGGTTTCTTTTTACGGAGGCTAGCGGGGCAATTTTATATTTTTTGTAAATATCTCAAGTTAGATTTTTTAAACATATGTATATATATATCGTACAAAATCCTGCAAATTTATCCAGTTGTTGTTTGGTTGTTCATGTTAACGAATTAAAGCTTTTTTTGCCATGTCCATACTGTAGTTGAGTTATTTAGGCCTTTAAGTCACGATCATTTTGGTCCGTCGAGCCCGATGTCAGCGCCTTGGTTGACAGCACATCAATCTCGTCGACTCTAGCTGTCATTTCCGTGAGAGTCTTCTAGGTCATCGAGACTACAGTCGTCAGAGGAAGAGTTAATCCTCCGGTTATTATTATTGAGTGGGGTGGCAAGCCATAATCCTCCGGTTAATATGGATGCGTTATTATCAAAGCGCAAAGTGGTGAAAACGCAGATTGAAAATATTATACTTCAGCAGCCACCATCACAGGGCCTGGTAGTGCTAACAGTGGTACATTCACTACAATTGACGGACGGTAACTATACAGAGGCCTGGGAGATCGTAAAGAACAGATATCAAAACACTAGAGAAATTGTAGATGCACACATCAAAAGGTTATTCAGCCAGTCTTTCATTAAGGAAGAATCGGCAACTGCTCTTCGTTAGCTGCTCGTCACGACTTTGGAGAGCATTAGATCGCTCAAGATCTTACAAGAACCAGTCCAGAACTGGGACGCGATGTTAATCCACATCGAGAAGCTTGACGTGGAATCTCTTCGCCAGTAGGAGCTGACGCTGATTGGAGCCCGACGTCCGAAGTACGAAGATCTTGCGAGCTATTTGGAACAGCGGGCTAGAGCACTGGCCGCGACGCAATCCACGCATAGTTCTGCAAAACCTAAAAACTCTTCTCAACCGAGAAAGAGCTTGTCCTCACATCATGGAGTCAACAGAGCGAAGTGCGTGGTCTGCAACGGAGACCATCCCATTTTCAGATGTCCTACAGTGATAAAATAATCCCTTGACGAGCGTTGGGTCCTGGTAAATCGCTTTGCTACAATTGTCTTCGGCCGGATCATCGGAGCCGTGGCTGTAAAGAAAGGTCCTGCAAATGCTGTGGTTCTAAGCATAACACGTTGCTTCATCGAGAGAACGAAGAGTCGATGTCCAAGTAGCCAGATGCCGTAGTGCATGTATCACGAAAGCAGCCAGTACCCGCATCAAGGTTTTTCGAACGATCACAAGTCATTCTACTGACGGCGCTGATCAAAGTTAAGGAAGTAGCCAGACATTTCAAGAAATTACGGGCTCTACTCGACTCAGCTTCGCAAGCAACGTTCATTAGCGAAGAAGGCGTTCGCAGGCTCAACCTTCGACGCAATCGATATCACACGTCAATCGGTGGCACTGGGGCGTCAGGCGCTACAGCTCGTGGCGGCGTCTGGTTGGACATCAAAGCAGATACGTACACCATCGTCTCCGTTCAAGCACTGGTACTGGACAGAATTACAGAAAGCTTACCGCATCATTCGTTTGATATCAGCAATTGGCTACATATCAAAGGACTCAGACTGGCAGACTCTATGTTCCATACTTCGGGTCCCATTGATGTCCTGCTGGGCGCGGACATTTACTTCGAGATCGTTCAAGATGACAAATAAAGAAGGAGCTGTGAAGACGATGTTTGGCTGAGCCATAGGTGGGCCGTTATGTCCAGGAGAGTCGCCAATGCCGACTTCGGGGATAAGCGTTCATCATTGTTCATGCCGGCAAAATCTATGATCAACTGAAGAAATTTTGAGAAACTGAAGAGGTGTTGCCGAAGAGGTTCTTGACGGGCGATGAGAAGCACTGTGAAGGTCACTTTGAAGAGACCTACTCACGTCCGGACGAGCTTAATGACTCAAGGAAGATGGCTGTCCGGAGGTTCTTGTCAATAGAAAGGCGTTTACAAGCAGACGACAATCTTTACGAACAGTACCGCCAGTTCATGGAGGAATATATCCGCTTGGGGTATATGGAGCCGGCAGCCTTACGTCACTGGGTCCAGAGAGTTCAGCGGGAAACCTTTCCGGTGGAATACGCGTGCCTACACCAAAGGAAAGGAATCCCTTTGAGAAGCAAAATTCTCTCGATGTGCCCTGTCTTGGATGATCAAGGGACAATCAGGGTGGGAGGACGACTCCAACATGCGAGGATACCAATGGTTAGAATCCACCCAATGTTGCTGCCTCGGTGGAGTAAATTAACCGACCTGGTTATCGTCAACGAGCACATCAAGCATTTCCATGGGGGACCACAGCTTCTTGCTCCAACGACGGTTCTGGATAGTCGGCTTTAGGGACGCCGTCAGATTCCACGTAAGACGTGGCGTGCGGTGTGTACGGCAACAACTAATGGGAAATCTTCTGGCGGCAAGAGTCAATCCGGCACGAGCCTTCTTCATTGTGGGGTCGACTACGCCGGGCCGCTCACTCTTCGAGTTTTAAAGGGACGTGGCCACAAGTCGTTCAAGGCGTACGTGGCACTGTTCGTTTGCTTCAGTTCGTGAGCACTACACTTGGAGCTGGTAAGCGACCTGTCATCAGAAGCTTTTTTGACAACGCTCAAACGGTTTATTTCCCGCCGCGGAAGGTGCTCAACAATATATAGCGACTGCGGAACTAATTTTGTAAGGGCGGTCCGCGAGCTGAAGGAGTTCGTCAAGTTATTTCCTCACCCGGAATTAGCACTCGAGTTACCCAGTGGTCAGCCGAGGAGGGGCTCCCCTGGAAGTTTAGCCCGCCGGCAGCACCGCACTTCGGGGACTCTGGGAGGCTGGAGTTCGGTCGTTGAAATTTCACCAAAAGCTAGTCATGGGAGCATCGCTATTGAATTACGAGGAATTTCAAACCGTACTCTGCCAGATAGAGGCTTGTCTTCAATGAGTTGCGATCCCAACGATTTGTCCGCCTTCACACCAGGACATTTCCTGATAGGGGCCCACCTCACGGATTTATCAGAACACGACCTGACATCGGAAAAGAGCAATCGGCTGTCACGTTGGCAGCTGGTTCAGAAGCTCGTCCAGCACTTCTGGAAACGCTGGAGCGCAGAATATCTTTCCAGGCTACAACAGCGTCCGACATGGGCGTCAACAAAACCCAGCATCGAAGTCGGAGATCTAGTCCTGCTAAAGGATGAGAATATGCCCCCCACAAAGTTCCGAATGGCTCGTGTTACAACAATTCATCCCGGCGCAGACAACTGCACTCGAGTGGTCACCGTGAAAACGTTACGCAAGGAAATCCAGAGACCCGTTGTCAAGCTGTGCAAGTTACCTTTGGACAATGGAAATGGGCTTTCAAGGCCGGCGGAATGTTCGATCCACAGTACAAGAGCGGCGTTTTAAGAAATATATGATAAAATTAGCGAACAAGAAGATTAGTCCATTCGCTAATTTTATCATCCTTTGCAATGCAGTCCATAGGTGGTTCCTTTTATATTTTATATTTTTTGTAAATATCTCAAATTAGATTATTTAAACAATGTATATATATATCGTACAAAATCATGCAAATTTATCCAGTTGTTGTTCGGTCGTTCATGTTCACGAATTAAAGCTTGTTTGGCCATGTCCAGCTGTAGTTGAGTTATTTAGGCCTTTCAGTCACGATCAGGTATCAATATATTAAGGATTTGAGTTTGACAGGGACGGTATCTACGTATCTGGCTTGTTCTATTCAAAAAGAGTCAGGCATCCCTAAATTGTATATTCTCCAAATTACCCCCCAATGAAATGTCAAAATATCACACATGCACCGCGAAACGATAACCAAAAGAAAATACACTACAAATAAAACTCAAATATTGAAAAGTAAAGTAGGGGGTTAAAAAGGTGAGAAACTACCGACGTCGGTCAGGCTATCCTAATTGTCCGGCCTGCTCTACTCTATTCAACGTATTTGTCTATTACGCATTTCCCGCTCATACCGTACGGCTTCAACTCAAAGTCTTCTAGTCTTGACCGGAATCCAACCAGTACATCTGACTATCAGTCAAGAAGCGGCGTTTTTTAGGTCTTATACCCTTAGACAGGAGAGCTCTCATTGCTCTATTGCTATTTCGGGATACGATTTCGAACGATCTGACCCACTGTATTATATACATCCTGCAAAAAATCCGTCACTTTCCTTAGTACAAACCGACCCTTCGGGCATTGGTATTGAGGTCTTTACCGATGGGTCCAAGTTCGAAAATCATGTCTCTTTTGCTTTTGTGGTTTTCTCCAATTCGGTTGAAACTTTCTCTCAACAATATACTCTGCCCATTCACTCTGATATTTATCATGCAGAACTTTTAGCTATTCTTCACGCTTTCCAGTGGGTCACTCAAAATTTTTCTACAAACCATATCGATCCGATCAAAATTTTTACCGACAGTCTTTCTTCAGTCTCCGCTATTCGTAATCCATTAAATACGAACAAAACTGCCAACCAAATTAAATTAATCCTCTTTAACAACAAAAATTACTCACTTCTTTGGACTCGGGCGCACTGCGGCACGATAGGGAATGAGCGGGCAGATTTCCTAGCAAAAACTGCTAAAACCTCGGTATCTTCTATCTGTTTACCTCTTGAAAAATCCAGAAAGCACCTTAAAGACCATCTACTTTCGATCTCAATTGCAGAATGGCAGAATATTTGGAGTCTTAGCGATAAGGGCCGGTTTACTTTTGATTTCTTACCTACTGTTTCCCTTCAAAATTTAAATATCGACTATTTCGCTTCTCAAATTTTAACTAACCATGGCAAATTCCCGGCTTACTTATTTAATCTTGGTCACATTGACAGCCCATATTGTGCCTGTGGCTATGAAAACGCTAATGCTGACCATTATCTATGGGAATGTTCTTTAACGGAGGGATTTATTGATCGGGATCACTTTATACGCAAAAAGGATGAACTCATCAAGTCCAATGGGCTGCGGGATTTGGGTGATTTAATGAGGTTCATTTTAGTGAATTTCGACCTTCTCCGGCTTTAAAATTATTTTTCCACATTACCGCTACTCCTTATTTTGGTGCCAAAATTTTATTCTTGGATTTGCTACTTGGTTAAGGGTTTGCAGAAAGAGAAAGTGCAAGTAATAATTATATATATATTTGTATTTTGTCTTTTCATGTAACTCATTAATATTTTCTTTCATTATTTACAATGTAGTTTCAATTGAATATAAAAAGGGGGGGGGGGCATTCTCTTATGATTTTATTTTAATTTCATTTTTATTTTCCCTATACTCTTCAAAATTTTTCATTTAATTACATTAAAACTAATAAAAGGGGCATTTTCTTATGATTTTATTTTATTTTCAAATTTTATTTTGCTATTGTCTTTTTCAATATATAAAAAAAACAAACAAACAAACAAACAAAAAAAAGAAAAAACAAACGACAAACAAAAAAAAAACGAACGAAAAACAAAACAAAACAAAAAAAAACTCAAGTCATCTACTCCAAAATAAAAATGTAATAAAACACACAAAAAACAATTCAATTCGTCTACTCAAAAAAAAACTTACCTCTCCAAGTCATCTACTCCAAAAAAAAATAAATCAATAAATTAAACTCTCCAAGTCATCTACTCAGAAAATAAAAACCTTTACTCTCCAAGTCATCTACTACAAAAAAAAACTGCCAATCATCTACTCCAAACAAGAAATAACACTCTTCAAGTCCTCTACTTTAAAATACTTACCTCTCCAAGTAATCTACTCCATAAAAAATTACTCTTCAAGTCATCTACTCCAAAAAAAACCTCTTCTAGTCGTCAACTCTAAAAAAAAAACACACACCACTCTCCTAGTCCTCTACTCTACTCCAAAAGAAACAACTCTTCAAGTCATCTACTCCCAAAAAAAAAAAACTGTTCAAGTCATCTACTCCGAACAAAAAAAAAAACTCTTCAAGTCATCTACTCCGAACAAAAAAAAAACTCTTCAAGTCATCTACTCCGAACAAAAAAAAAAACTCTTTAAGTCATCTACTCCGAACAAAAAAAAAACTCTTCAAGTCATCTACTCCGAACAAAAACCAACACTCTTCAAGCCCTCTACTCAAAAATATATAATAATAATAAATTTTTTTTTAACTTACTTACCTCTACGAGTCTTCTACTAAAAAAAAACATTCATCTACTCCAAAAAAAAATAAAAATAAAAATTTAACTCTCCAAGTCATCTACTCAAAATTAAACTCTCCAAGTCATCTACTCCAAAAATAAACTCTCCAAGTCATCTACTCCAAAAACTCTCCAAGTCATCTACTCCAAACTTCACTTCAAACTAAACACAATAATAAAAAACTACAAGACCTTCACTTCACTTCAAACAAAAATTAAAATAAATAAATAAATAAATAAAATAAACTCTCCAAGTCATCTACTCAAAAAAAAGAAAAACCATTACTCTCCAAGTCATCTACTCCAAAATAACAAAAAAACCACACTCTTCAAGTCCTCTACTCCAAAAAATAAACTCCCCAAATCATCTACTTAAAAAAAATAATAAAACTCTTCAAGTCCTCTACTCACAAAAAAAAACAAACTTACCTCTTCAAGTCATCTACTCCAAAAAAAAACCTCTCCAAGTCATCTACTCCAAATTAAACTCTCCAAGTCATCTACTCCAAAAATAAACTCTCCAAGTCATCTACTCCAAAAACTCTTCAAGTCATCTACTCCAAACTTCACTTCAAACTAAACACAATAATAAAAACTACAAGACCTTCACTTCACTTCAAACAAAAAAAACCACTACAAGACCTTCACTTCGCTTCAACAAAACAAAATTCAACTACAAGACCTTCACTTCACTTCAAACTAAACATCATAATAAAATAAACTACAAGACTTTCACTACACTTCACTTCAAACAAAACAAAAACAACTACAAGACCTTCACTTAACTTCAAACAAAACAAAATTATCAACTACAAGACCTTCACTTCACTTCAAACTACACACAATAATAAAATAACCTACTAGACCTTCACTCCACTTCAAACAAAACAAAAACAAAAAAACCACTGCAATACCTTCACTTCACTTCAAACTAAACACAATAATAAAAATAAACTACAAGACCTTCACTTCACTTCAAACACAAACAAACAAAAACCTACTACAAGACCTTCGATTCGCTTCATAAACCTACCAGACCTTCACTTCGCTTCAAAACCAAAAAAAAATAAAAATAAAACAAT